>NC_085000.1:30974596-30982096 GCF_963854185.1 Sardina pilchardus | reverse complement strand
GGCAGCACTATGGAGCAACGCTACACTGTCCATTCCACATTCAAGGGTTCAAGTCCGACCCGGGTAATTTCCTGACCCCACCCTATCTCTCTCCCATTTGCTTCAGGTCTTCACTGTGCCATCGGTTATGGTTGTGGTATTTAGCAAACACTTTTGTCCAAAGCGACATACAAATAACAACAATACAATAGTTACATTTAACAGTAAATAATTAAAAAAAAAAGGATTTCATTCCCTAACGGCAAGGCTACATTTAGTTAATTTCTCAAGCGCTGTTTTCAAGTCTCTCAGATGCCCTCCCCTTATCTTTTGAGCACATGTGAAACTTGTCAAACAAAGTCAGACTCGGCACTAAAAAAAGTCAAGGTCATAAATGCATCATAAAAGTCGAGGTCTGCGGCTGGCCACGGCAGATTGCGCCGGCTCTCCGGGGGCCCCGGGGCCGTTAAACAGAAATGACTCGGCCGTAACGTTGCCACCGCCCGCTCGCCTATCGATTGCATATAAATCGAGAGTGGCGCTGGCTTAGCAGGGCGGCCCCAGCGGTCGCCGCCATTTGTCTCGGGAGCCTCGGGATGGATTGAATAAAAGAACGTTGCCGGCCAGACGTCTGCCGCGTGTAGAATTAGAATGCGTTAGCAACATGCTGGCTAGGGCTTTGTTCCTCCTCTGATATGGCTGTGGGTGTGGAATGGACACAGACACTGTCACATCGGCATGTGGTCGTTTGGACACTCTCTTCCTCCCTCTCTTTCCCTCCCTCTCCTGCTCTCTCTCTCTCATTCTATCCTCATCCCTTCCTCTCCTTCCCCTTCTCTCTGTCTATCCCCTTCTTTTCTCTGTCTCTCATTATCTCTCTCTCTCTCTCTTTCTCTGTCTTACTCTGTTCACTCTCTCTCTGAAAGCCAACAATTTGCTGAGTGAAGAAGAGTGAGAGAATGTGTGTGTGTGTGTGCGTGTGCGTGCGTATCTGTGTATGCGTGCGTGCGTGCGTGCGTGCGTGTGCGAGAGTGTGACAGAGTGAGAGCTGTAACGTATTCATGGGGTGTATTTTTTTTTTTTTTTAAAGTATATTTTTTGGCTTTTTGCCTTTATTAGTACAGGACAGTGAAGTGGTAGACAGGAAGCAAGTGGGAGAGAGAGATGGGGTGGGATCGGGACATGACCGCAGGCCGGATTCGAACCTGGGTCCCCGTGGGCACTCGGACCCGTAAATGGTACGAGCGCTGTAGCCTGCTGCGCCACAGCGCCCCCCGTTTCATGGGGTGTATTTAATCAACTGGCAAAAAGATCCTGGAGCTCAGAATATTCTATTACTTTCCTGGGGAGTGGGTGACTCAATGTGTATGTGTGTGTGTGTGTGTGTGTGTGTGTGTGTGTGTGTGTGTGTCTAAAGTATAGGAAGGCAGCATTGACTGAATAAAATCTTAGTTATGAAATATCATAATTCAAGATGACGGAAACGGCTATCTAAATGTTATTTCACAATGAAAATGAAGTTCACCACAGATATTTGAATGCTACTTTTACAGTGAGTTATGGTTTAAAAACACATGACATCTCACTTCATGAAACTATCATTAGATTATGTATTTATCAGTCATTTCTATTTCAAAAGAAATCATTGTGATTCCAAATGAACACCCAGCTGACTGCCATTTTCTTTCTTTCTCTGACTGGTCCATCTCTTTCTCTGGACTCTCCTCTCTTCTCCCACCCTTCTCCCATCCTTTCACATATCCTTCCATCTCTCTATCTCTCTATCCACTCTTCTACCACCCTCCCTCCCTCCCTTGCCTCGCTTATTCCAGTCGTCACCCCGCATCTCTTTATTCTATCCTTTCTCTATCTGTCCTTCTCTTTTTCTTCCCCCATTCCCTCCCTGTGCTTGGGCATATCACAGGATTGTGGATGCGTTGGGAATAGGGAATCTGGAATAGCCGTGGCCCGGGAATTGGGAATTGGGAATACTGAGTTGTTATGATCAGAGGGTGGGGGAGCTGTTTTTTAGTATAGTGGGGGGTTGGCTGTTTCTAATGTAATTGGCTCTGTGGGCATGACAGGCTATTAAGTGCTGCCAAAGCAGCAACATGACCCAGACAACAGACACTTTACATCCCAATGACACACTCAAACAATTCAATTTCAAACCAATCCCTAATACCCAACCCCCTTTCTCTCTCTCTCTCTCTCTCTCTCTCTCTCTCTCTTCCTACCAGCATCATTCTCTCTTGTCTCGCCCTCCTCCTCCTGCCACCATTTCTCTCTCCCTCTCTCTCTCTCTCTCTCCCTTATTCCCTCACTGGCTCTCAGCTCATTTTGCCACTCTGTGAAACCTTATTTCAGAGTCCTTCAGATAAACACTGCTATCATTGTGTCAACTCCTCTGTGCCTGGTGGGTGTAAAAAATGAATAAAAATAAATAAATAAAACTCCCTGTCACTTTCTGCCTCTTTGCTGTTTGAATGGTTCAGTTGCAGAGTCTCTGTTCCATTAAGTGGATTTTTTCCACACTGTAAAAGCTCTGGATGTGAATTAGATTGTCTCTCTATACTGTTGTTACCGTAATATAGAAACAGAGTCCCTTGCCAGACTAAAAACCTGCTGCCTCTGTCGAGGGACGGGAGGAAAATTTGCTGGTATGGTGGCTGAAACTCATGGACTCTGTTGTATCTTCTGAGTAACATGGCTTTGAGTTAATTATATTATCCTAATTTGTTTTTGGTGAGATTCTGCTAATTGTTTTTTCCTCTACCCTATCCGTTCTCTGTGTTTGCTGAAAACAGCTCAGGGCGTTTGTGTTCTGGGGGTCGTGGTTCCACAATAAGAAAACTAAGCCATAAACAATAGCCAATCAGCACATTGCCTCTGGAGTTCTGTTGGGAGAGGTGTAATTTGTTTGACTGTTGAGCTGAAAAACAAATCAACAAACTCCTGCCAGAATAGTGGGCTGTACGTTGATGTGTTCATGCACACACACACACACACACACACACACACACACACTCCACAGCACTGTACCTGCTGGTCTCAGTTCCTCAGGCTCCTCAGCAGACCGGCTGTAGTGTCTGAGTCTCAGTGTGTGTGCTGCCATTGCCTCTCTCAGCACATAAAAACTCAGCCAGGATCTCTGATTATAAATCACACCACGCAACCCATCACTGCCAATGGACCTGTGGTTGTCATATCAATAACCCTCACTAGAGTCACTACCACAGGGGCTCACCCTCATACCTGTCCCTGTTTCATCACCTCCCCTTTTGTTCTCTCTCTCTCTCTTTCTCTCTCTTTCTCTCCCCATCTCTGATTCTCTCTCTCTCTCTCTCTCTCTCTCTCTCTCTCTGTCTGATTCTCTCGCTTTGTCAGTCTGAAGGCCTAGCAGTGTATATGATATGTTAAAATAATGCAACATTAAGCAGGACTGACTCTGGTCCACTTGTGGCATGGGTCTGGTGTCTAGACCTGGTATGGATCTTCATCAGCTCTAGGAATCTATAGGCATGGGTTTTGTCTAGTTTTGCTTTTTGTCTAGTGTTAGTGAACGCAGTCTTCCGAACCCTGGTGTGGACCAGGGTCTGCTCGAAAACGGGGGTCTGGGTCTGGTTTGTTAGGGGTGCTTTCACAGCAACAGGAGTTGGTGCGCAGCAAACGATCCATTCGAAATTCAAAAGCCCTTAGTTCGGTTCGTTTTCGTTGGTGTGAAAGCTTCGGTCGCACTCGGGTCCACACTAAATAAAGCAGACCGAGACCGCCAAAAAGAGGTGGTCTCGGTCCGCTTGACTCCGCACCAAATGCCAGTCAAATGACTCTGGTGCGGTCCCTCTGGTGAGAACGCGAACTCGGGTCCAAACCATAGACTGTAGGTCCATATTACCCATTCGGAATGCATTATGGGTTGGGATACCAATTATTTAATTTCCTTTTTGTGATAAGTGGTGAAGATAGCATGGGGCGAAACTCGAACTGTGGCCAAACAGGCTCTGAAATTCAAGCCTTCGTCGACATCTCGTATGAATACACAAATGAACAACTGTCATCAACGCATACGAACAGCAAAATGCTATAGTTTACGCTCTCCAGAACGCCTGCTTGTCCCCTATATGAGCTTATGGAAGGTAGTACCATTTCCTAAAGCTAAACATCCAGCTTACCGTAGATTCCGGCCTGCGTTGGAGACCATGAGCAAGGTGGGCAGTTGCACTGTCCAGAGGAGGAGAGAGAGCTCCTCTGAGAGGGAATTTAATGGTAGCTGTGTAGAAGTGCAGAGTGACTCCTCGGAGAGGGCTTCTAAATCTGGGGCTAACCTGCAGCTAACCTGCTCAACACCAAGTCTTTCATGTAGGCTATTCCCCCTCGGCACCCAATCAATAAGAGACTCCTGCCCAGATCCGTGGCCTCCAGTGGGCCTCGGTTACATGGCTATCCAGGGTAATTGACTGGAGATGGGGCTCCACTCTTTGATATCAAACCACCCCCTTTTCAATACCAATTAACCTCCATTTCCAATGGCAGCCTCTTCCCAGGTACTTCACAGACTGGGATCACATGAGGAGGGGATGAGAGTGAGAGAGACAGAGAGAGAGAGGGAGAGAGAGAAGGTGTGTGAATGACAGAGATGTTCAAATGGATCATTTTATTCATGTATATCTGAAAATCGGCCTATTAGTCTATTATTTGTTTCTTGGTCCATATGCTTGGCTATGACAAAGTAGCAGATCAAGGCAAGGGTTTGGATTCACATGAAAATATGTCTCATGAAAGGCACACATTTATTGTGTATTATTACACACATGCACACACACACACACACACACACACACACATACACACACACACACACACACACACACACACACACACACACACACACACACACACACACACACACACACACACACACACACACACACACACACACACACACACTCCACCCTTCAGTTTACATCAGGAATGGCAGTCCCTCAGTTTCACTCCTCTTCACCGGTGTGTTTTTCCCCTCGCTTCACTCTGCTCGACTCCCTCCTCCACCTCTCACTTTTCTTTTCTTCTCATAAGATCTCTCTGCAATCCATCAGCCTCCTTCATCCCTCCATCTCTCCCCTCTTCCAAAGCCCTCCTCCAGCTCCTAGCTGCTCCCACTCAGACACAGAATTTAAACCAGCAGCAGGGCGACGGCTTCAGTTCAGACATCACTGCCACCTATTCCCCTATTCCCCATTCCATCTCCCTCTCCTTCTCCCACTCTCTCTCTCTCTCTCCCTCTACCTCTTCTTGATAGTCCTCTCACTCTCTCAATTTAATTTAATTCCATTCAGTTGCATGAGCTTTATTGACATGGCTGTGCATTGAACAAAAAGAACAGTAAAACAAACAGCCGTAATAATGTTGATGATAGTAATAATAACATATATGATTTTCAACAATATTAATGTTAATAATAATGAAAGAAAAGAACAACTTTTAGAAAGTATAGAAAGTACCAAATTGTATTTTGTGTGTGGGGTGGCCTCACTGGTTTGAGGTTGTATCTCTTCTTTTCTGATACATATTTTGCTACTGCTAGTAGAGCTGTTTCTTTAACTCCATACTAAATACATAGCCTTACTGCCCTTATTCTATTTTATTCTATTCTAACTGTTCTGTATTTTTTTTTAATTATTATTCTTTTACGTTATTGTTGAGTGTTGTAGTTGAGAGCAAAGAATAGCCGGAGACAATTTTCTTGTTTGTTTACGCAAACCTGCCCAATAAGCCTGATCCTGATCCTGATCCTGATTCTGATCCTCCTAATACACATTTCATCTCTCCTCTCCTTCATTTGTTTGTTCTGTCAACTCTGGGCAGGTATGGAAGGAGAGGTGCCAACGCACACCAAAGTCGAGGTGCAGGCAACTATGTTTAAGGCTGATGGAGAGAGAGCGAGATGCTGCACACCATCTCTCCATAAACTCTGCATGGGCACTGGGCAGGTATGTCTTGCTTTTGAGCGGAATTCCCATCTCAGGTCTGTGTAATGACTGACTAGCCTGACGAGCCAGACCCACATCAAGATGTAGGGTCTGGACACTCACCGTAGACAGGGCTCAATCGGAGGGGTGGGATAAACAGTTGTCTTTCAAATTCCCTCCCCGCAATAGGATAACGCTAAACGAATCATCTTCTTGTTTTCAAGTAGCAGCAGGATGCGTAACCTTCCCTCTCCACGCAATAGGATAACGCTAAACAAATCATCTTCTTGTTTTCAAATAATGCGTTACCGTCGCAGATGCGTTACCGTCGCAACTTCTGGTCGCATGTCAGTCACCATTATGTTAAGCCCTGTGATTGGCCCGCTGGTGCTGGGGGTTCTCAGCTCCCTGCCTCAATGGATCGTGCCTAGACTGCCCCGCCAGCCAAATTACATTTGCTGCCGCTAGGGGCGTCTAGATTTCTAGGCTAATGACTGACTGCACTCGGTGAGAAAATGCAGCTTTGTTTCTATAGCACTCTGAAGACCATGAGGGTGCAGCCTGGCTTCTCTATAGGCAGGCAGGTCTGCTCACGTGCCTTCCAAATTCTATGGCCAGGTTGTGCTCATTGTGTCTGTACATTGTCAAGGACTTTGTACGTTTTTTTGTCTTTTAATGTATCAAGAAAAAAGGGCAAATAGTCATAGTCATAGTTTGTGTTGGGTTTTGGTGACTTGGTTCCAACATGTTTTTCTTTCTCTGTGTTTATAATTTTGTTAGGGTGGATTTTTGATTGGTGGTTTAGATTAGTCAGATTAATGGGTATGATGTCAATTTTATTATGAGTCAACTGAGGGGACTCGTCTCAATGTTTGTCTCTTGGCTTTTGAGAGCTTTATGATGTTGTAAATTGGAATCACTTGTTTGGATGTGCTTCCAAAATTGTAGGGCTCTTTTTTTTACATTTATTATGAAAGGGTACTCTCCCTGTTCTGCTCTGCATCCATTGTGTGGTGTGTTTGTGTGTTCCTCAAGGATGTTTTTGTTCAATTCTGTAAGGCTCTTATAAAACTCTTGTGAAGGTCTGTTATAGAATAGTGCTACAGTACACCCAGAGCAGAACTAAAGTGTGCAGTCTTCTCACATTTACAATGTACAGGCCCAGGACTGGGCACCATGTCCATGTGCCATGTGCATTTATTGTTTTATCATTGTTGTTTCTGTCCAAGTGTGTGGGGAAATGTATATGTTGTCCAATAATGCACTTACTCACTTGTGTGAGAGTGGGCATAAGAATGTGTGTGATTGAGTGTCTGTTTACGTGTGTGTGTGTGTGTGTGTGTGTGTGTGTGTGTGTGTGTGTGTGTGTGTGTGTGTGTGTGTGTGTGTGTGTGTGTGTGTGTGTGTGTGTGTGTGTGTGTGTGTGTGTGTGTGTGTGTGTGTGTGTGTGTGTGTGTGTGTGTGTGAGTGAGTGCATGTGTGCGTGTGGAAGTGAGTGTGTATGAATGTGTGATGTGGGCATGTGACTGTGTGTGCTCATGAGGTTGAAGGG
>NC_085000.1:30969596-30972096 GCF_963854185.1 Sardina pilchardus | reverse complement strand
AGGTGTATTATTTACCAATGGCTTCTGCCTGTACGGGTAAATAAATGATGAGAACATTGTTAAAATTCTGCTGGTATTTCGCCTCACACCCACCCAGTCTTCCTAGCCCTGGAAGCACAAGGGCAGATGCTGTGTGCTCTCTCAAAGCCCCTGGTTCAAAGCAGCTGTTATGCGCTGCGACAGCAACACTTGTTTTCCTCTATTTTTTTTGCTGTTATTTTTTCAGTGTTTGCGCTTCTCCTTTGTTTTGTTCCTCTTTTATCAATGATTTTTGTTCACCTCTTTTCTTTCGCCTCTCTCTCTCTCTCTCTTACTGGCTTCATTGTAGTTTTTTTTGGACTATCTGCCACTTGACTTGGTCTTTCCCCTTTTTTTTTATCTCCAACTCATGCATTAATCATTCTCTCTCAATTAAGGTTATACAGACAAAGACGAGGATCTTACAGACTCTCCTTAATTCGGCTGTGCTACCCATCCTTGTTTAAACTTTCTGTCTCTCTTCTTTTCTCTCTCTCTCTCTCTCTCTCTCTCTCTCTCTCTCTCTCACACACACACACACACACACACACACACACACACACACACACACACACATACAGAGAGTAGCATCTTCTCCATCCCTTCCCTTTAAGCACCTACCCCTCCCAACCCCACTATCTGTCTGGTTTATGAAGGAGTTTTCATTGCTGTCACCTTCCCGGGGAGTCCACACACATACACACACACACACACACACACACACACACACACACACACACACACACACACACACACACACACACACACACACACACACACACACACACACACACACACACACACACATACACACACACACACACACACACACATACACACACACACACACACACACACACACACAGGTTGTAAAGAGCAGCCTTAATTAGAGGAGGACATGCAGCAGGTCTCTCTGTGGTCCTCTCTAGATCGGTCACCTTCTAGCCTGAGTCTGTGCCGTGCTTCCTCTGGGGTGTATGAAAAGAGCAGCGCTCTGGCTGAAATAACGATCTAACACTTGCAGCATTCACTGCTCATATGCTTTGCCTCATATCTGATAGAGCCGTTTTTACGTCCTACAGCATTTGCTTTTATCATGCAACATTGTTTCATGTTGTTTGTCCACTAATATACACAACGTCAAACAATGCAAAAAAAAAATACATTGTGGTTCTCATGGCTTTGACAAATCAATTTGTTAATTTCATTATCTCTATATGATTTGTTGTTTTTATGTTCACCACGATTATGCGTATCTACATTTAATTACTGACATAAAGCGGATGTGGGTGGGAAAAGTTGTTTGCCTCATACTGGCATCGGAACTCAACAGTGGATTAAGCAAAACACCAACACAATCACCAAAGGAATTCTAACGGCTTTAACTGTATTACAGAGGATCCCTGCGATTGGCCAATGCTATAATTGCCATATGTGCGATAAAAACAGCCCTAGTGTAGTTTTGGCCACATGTTGCCATTTTTGGCGTGATGGATAGGACTCCCTGGTTGCTCCTGTAACATGCCTCGCCTGCTCGCTCGTCCACAGGGTGGCAGAGGGTGCCAGAGCCCTGGCTGGCATGTAGACTGGCATAGCGCTGTGGAGGGACATCTGGTCATGGAGATGGTAATTACGCTCTCACCGGCATTCGCCATGCAGAAACAACGCGCTCCTTTCCCAGACTGGACAGAGAGAAATGGAGAGCACAGAGAGGCAGGACAGACCGTAGAGCACTCATTAACAAGCGTCTCGATGTGTCTCTCAAGCCTAGAAGAGTAGGCCTTTGCATGTTCATGCAGTGATCATTACTGTAATTGAGGACATTTAAAAAGCATGCTTCATTGAATACATTGCAACAGCTACGTCTAGCGTCTATAAAAAGATCTGGATCTAATAAGGCATGTTTCTGGATCATATTACAAAATATTATCGGTCCTACTGTATCACACTCAGCATCTATGTAGTGGCATATGTAGCACGACCATAAAAACGGCTAGAACATATCAGAGGTGCATTGAAATACGCAAATATAGACGAACATTTATGAACAGGTTTCTGTTTAAATTGTGCTTTTTGCAAATGTTTGCGAACACTTGCAGTCTGAGGCCTATTGTTCTCCATGAACATACAGTGGAGCTGGACGAAGTGTTACCGTTATGGAATGTTTACACCAAATCGTTCAAATTTAACTGTTTAGAGGAAACGTGCTTGCCACGTACTGTTTGGCAAATTTGAAGGCACCTCAGAAGTTAGTCATTCATAAAACTGAGGACCAAATAAGTCAGTAATCTGGTGGAAAAACATCGGGATATTTGTGATGCAGTCTGGGTCCGATCTCTGTGATCGCATCACATTTATGGTGCACATGGTTAACATTTCTCACACTTTCCTCACTTTGCGGTGCTTGAGAGTAATGTTTTGCGTTGCCAGTGCAATTTGTTGCCATGGTTTGCATGCCTTTCCTTGAGTATGGTATATATTT
>NC_085000.1:30937096-30964596 GCF_963854185.1 Sardina pilchardus | reverse complement strand
AGCTCTAACCCTGTCCACACAATCACAGAGAGGGAGAGAGAGGGGTGTGTGTGTGTGTGTGAGAGAGAGCGAGAGAGAGAGAGAGAGAGAGAGAGAGAGAGAGAGAGAGAGAGAGAGAGGGGTGTGTGTGAGGGAGAGAGAGGAGGGGGAAAAGAGACATGTTGAGGCATGAATGAAAGAGAGGAAAGAAAGAACAGTGAGGAAGAGAAAAAGACACATACTGTACTGAGGTGTGGACCAGAGAGATAGAGAGAGAGAGAGGGTGGGGGAAACAGAGAGGGTGGGAGCAAGAGAGAGAGGAGGGGAGAGAGAGAGAGAGCGGTGTCTGGAGGGGGGGATGTGAGCTTGTGTTGCATCCTGAAGAGTTTAGCCGGCACACAGACAGGTTCCCTTTGCTCAGATCAGCATCCCTCCTCAGCTGGCCCCGTGCGTGCGCGCGCGTGTGTGTGTGTGTGTGTGTGTGTGTGTAAATGCCTTTGTATTTTTCCGCCGCAGTGGGGGGGAGCGCATTCAGCGTCGCGCAGGAGGGGAGCACGATTCAGCGTCGCGCTTGAGGGGAGAGCAGCCAGGAAGATCCTCCAGTCAGCAGTCGTCAGCGGGGCGATTTCTATCATTTTCTCCTTCGCAGGATACTGATCTACTAGTCAGACTGAACCAAGACGCCACTTTACTACTCACCCACTAGGAGCTTATTCTGAGCCACACGCACGTTTCCCACCCAGATAATCAACACTGGAGGAATATTCTTTTCTTTTTTTTTTTTGGAGAGGAAACAAAACAACAACAACACAAGGGGTGGATTTACTTCTCTCAAGAGACCTACAGCAGAAAAAAAGACGGAAGAGGACAGAAAAAGAAGAGATGGCACACTTCACTTTTGCTCCTTTACTCTTTTAACTCTCACTCTCACTCTCTTTTTTGCTCTCTGTAAACAGCAGAAGAGTTTTTATTTTTTATATATATAGGTCTTGCTGAAGGTAGATACCGCTGGTTCCTTTTGTCTTCAAAGGACTATATTACAGAGAGAGAGAGAGAGAGAGAGAGAGAGAGAGAGAGAGAGAGAGAGAACCAAGGAACCTCTGACACTTACAATTAGGGTTTCTATTGATCTTCTCACTGTATCGTTCTTCATCCAGGGCTGTTTGCATGCACTGCCCCTCCTCCCTTCATTCCTCTCCTCTCTTTATCCCCCTCTTTCTCTGTTTTCCAGGCACGCCTCTGCTGAGGTGTTCTGCTAGTGCTTAGGTAACAGTCTTTCACACTTATTGATTTTTATGCTGTTGGCACGCTGTCTGGAAGTGTAGAGGGGTGTATCCATGCATGCTCGCATTGTGTGTGTGTGTGTGTGTGTGTGTGTGAGAGAGAGAGCGCGGGAGCGTGGAAACATTGAGCCCATCTGTGTGTAGGTTCCCTCTCGCGCGCTGCCCTCTGTGTCACCCGCTGGGTCTGTCTGGCACGTTAGGGCAGCTTGGCGGCGGAGCACGTGCTCTCTGCTCCTCTCCGGACGGTCAGGAGTATGTCTGCTGTCTTTGAAGAGACCCGTCGGGGCCACCCTCGAGTCCGGTCGCTGAATTAATCCCTGTTTTTTTTTTCTTTTTTTCTTTCTAAAAGCAGTTCTAAAAGGCGTTGAATGAGGATTAAGCCAGCACCTGTTTGCTGAGGTGCAGAGAAGTGCTGGGGTTACATGCTGCTTAGTCTAAATTGTCGGGACTGCCAGCTTTAACAAAGGGATTAGCAGAGAGGGAGAGAAAAGGAGGAAGGGAAGAAAAAAAGACAGAACAGAGGAAAGAAAGGATGGAAGCTTTAAAAAGAGTGTAAGCTAAATGTGATTCTTGAAATAATTCAAGACAATAGTTCATGAAAAAGAAACAAAAGAGAGAGAGTGAGAGAGAGAGAGAGAGAGAGAGAGAGGGTGTGGTGAAGGACTGCAGGGTTGACTGAGGAGTTTGTGTTGCCTTGCCGAGCTCACCTTACCGTAGTGAAAGGAAATCCAATCCACGACTGACGGCTGTGTACAAACATACTCATCTCAACACAACAAAACGCGTCTGTCTCAGAACTTGACGCGCAGTAAGATTACAACGCACTGCTATGACTCACAGCACCAGACAGATAGTCTTTGCCAAGACACATTTAAGCACAAAATGTTGTTACTTTTCTCATGATTAAATTTTGAGGATCACTGAGCAACCCGGAGGTGTTATTGATCTCTTATTGAAAATGCCATTGATTCTTTACACCTGACTGAGGCTGCAGTATCCCTGTCTCTGTTTACAGAGCATGTCATTTAATTAAGATTAATCCAAGATTATTTGCGTTCCGCACAAACAGCTCCAGATGAACGAAGTCCCAAACATTAAGAGACCAATTCATATCCAGATGTGTGCTTTCCCGTGTGTGAGTTGTCCTATGTCTTATTCCAGAGCTGGCGCTCCTCATGCTGGGATGAATTTTAACCCATTGTCCTGATTTACAGATCACTCCGTTTTGTTTGTGTGTGTGTGTGTGTGTGACAGTTCATATTCAGTTGTAAACATATTTACATGTGTAGACAGAAACCCATTCGTCATTGCCATCTTAACCGGCTGAACCGCTGACAGAAACATACAGGCTGTCACGAAACGCAACCAGGCTTATAGGATAGAGGAGAGGAGAGGAGAGGGGAGGAGAGGAGAGGAGAGGAGAGAAGAGGAGAGGAGAGGAGAGGGGGAGTGTCTCCCCTCTGGGCTGGCTGTTGTTCTTGCATCTCACATATGTGTGTGCAGGTGTGCATGGCATTGTGGTTTCCTACTCAGCGCCTCCTAAACAGACAGCCTCGTTTAACAACGCAAACAAGGAGCACGTAAGCAGGAATATCTCAGCAGCTTTCACAGAAAGGATCCCTATGAAAGCTGAGAAGCACAATGGCCTCACTTGGAAATTCAAAACGGCAAAACAAGCATGAGTACTTTTTCTTAGGGCGTACAACAAGCGGAGCACAAAAAAAGCACATTTTCTCTTGAAATCATACAGCATCTCCCCTACAACCTCCACTTCTCCCCCAACTCCCCCCAACTGAAAACCTGAAAAGCAACAAACGAGGAGGGATGTTCAGGAAGTCTGTGGGCAGAGAGAGAACCAGGAACCAAACAGACGAGGGACGGGTTCCTTTGATATCCACGGCGCTCCTAGCATCGTGGGCCGCACCTTTGAAGCTTCCCCGGTGAGCGCGGCTGGTCGGCCGGGTGGATTAGTCGTGGCAGGAGGAGTGTGAGGAGAGGAGAGGAGCGGTGTAGCGTATAGCGTATAGCGTAGCATAGCGTGGGCGAAGAGAGAGCTCTTTAGTGATCAGCGGGGAACATCGCCCCTACTTAGCCTGGAAAACAGCGGCACAGAAGCTGACAAGAGAGGAGGACGGGGGGGAAAAGCACACTGATGTGCAGTACAGATTTAGAGAGACTGGTAGAGACTGGAAGTCCTGAGGGTGAGAAGAATAAAAACAGGCTTTAGCAAAAACAGACTCAGGTAAGAACAAGCTGGAGAGCAGTGGATCAGCAGAGAGACTGCTGGAAAAAGTGTTGAGAGTTGTGACCAAGATGAAGAAAAGCACACGGAGGTAAAAGCAAGCACAACACACACTGCATGAAGAAGCAGAGGAACCCTCAAAATGCTCTCAGAAACGTGAACTGGCACTCATCACTTAAAGAGAGAACGCCTTACAGACAGCATCATGAGTGTTGGAGGTACCTGCTGATACTGTGGTGAAACTGGCACACGTGGATGATTAACAGGTTTTTTTGGAACTTGTGTTGTTTAACATCAAATTCATGGAAGACTGTTGACTCATCAAGGACCTCATTCTGAATACCTATTCTTTGACCTTTGAACTGAGCACCTGTACCATTCTCTGCCCTGCTTTTTGTTGGCCATTGTGTTATTAGCACAAGCTGAAGCTATTGCAAGCACATCCCTCAAAGCACAACATCCAGCGTTTACTTTGCCATGGAAACAGAAACAGATGGATACATGTTGACCATGCACCCCTAGTTTGTTTCCTCCAAACAGCCTCATGGACTAATGGAACGTTTCTGAATAGAATTGCTATGGAAGATTCCGAGAAGGTGGACTGTGAACCCCTTAGTCCTCCATTGAAACATTGAAATGGCTAACCTATAGCCTTCTTGAACTAGAAGTTGAGTTTTTAAACTGTTGACTGTTTTTTGACTGTTAAACTTTGAGGATTTTTTTATTTGCATTTTGAACTGGGCTGCTTTGAATGCCTCACCGCCCCCCTGTGTGTCCAGTTCTGTCCGAGTCAAGGGTGGACACAGACACAGGAGCTTTGGCTCTCTGGATTCATTTGCACTGGAAGAGACTGAACTGTCGTCACCATGGGGTGCAACATGTGCGTGATGCAGAAACCGGAGGAGCAATATCGGGTCATGTTCCAGGTAAGACACACACATACACACACACACACACACACACACACACACACACACACACACAGACACACATTCTCTCTTCACCTGTCTGCAGCTGTGACCACCCTTGCACCTCTCTCCACAGCCACGCCTGTGTCTTTGTCCTTCCTCCCAGTCTTCCTTCCCCCTGACAGAACAGGTCCTGACAGGGCAGAGGAAGAGTATTACTGCCAAGAGGAAGTGTATTATCGAGGTCGTTACTGTCTCCGACTGTTGACTTGTTGTTGTTCCTCGAGTCGAGCGGGTGTCAGGCGAATAGGCAGCTCAGCTCTGCCTCGCCACTCAATTACAGTAAGAGGCTCGCCTCTCCAGCAGCTCTGGGGCATCAAGCTGTGAGCCTGTTTGAAGCCACCCACTACCCCACCACCCACGGCCTACCACACAAACACAATGGCAAACTGTCAGTGGCAATCATCCACACTTACAGAAAAATATTGCCACTTACAGAAGAATTATATATTATTGCCACAACAGACTTTAGATATTGGACTTAATAGTATTATTGCCACAATCAGCAAGTCTTTTTTATGGCAATCTCTTTGGATATCAGTTTGATCAGTGATTCATTTTGCTGCTATTACTTTCGGTGGCTGCCTGTCCGTAATGCATGCAGGAGTCTGGGCTTCATCTCAACATTCAAGAATGAACAACAACAATTCAATTCAAATACTAGGCTACAGGTAGTCACATACCTCACACGTTAAACATATATGGTGGTGTCTCGTAAGGATCCTGTTCATGTTTCACAACATTTTGAGTCTGTTAAGAGGTACAAACTCAGTCCATGGTTATATTCACAACATTCTGTTTTCATTTGAATCCAAAATGACTTTAGTGTCGTTTCTGCCTCTTGTCCTCATTGCTCTGGCAATTTCAAGCTCCAGAAACATAAACATTTGAAAATGCTGGGGCTTTGGTCCCCTGGGTTTCATTTGAAAACGCAAGCTTTGCATTTTTGTGTGCACTAGGGAATTCAAAAATATCTGAAAACGATGAGGTAAAAGTCTATGGTTCCCTCCTGATTGGAATGTGTCAGTCTGTTTTCTTCCCTGACTGGGAAGAGCTTGCTAGCGGTGAACACAACATGAAGAATGAAGTACAAAGTACACACTTTACTGGATTTGCTGTCTTTGACAGAATCTAGTGCAGTTATAAACATTCTGCATTTTAAAATTGTGCACATTACTCTCTCTCGTTGACACTTGACCCTTTGTTGTCTGGAGTGTAAATACGAGACTTTGCATAGTTTCCCACACAAGGGATTATGTTCATTTATCTGTTTAGTTAGCAGATGAAGCTAGCTAGCTAGCATGCTAGAAGTTATCCCATTCACTGCTCATGGGTCAGTAGCACGCTAAGCACTTTGTTTCTGAGCCTCCACTCATTAGCATTGTGTTATAATTGCGCACATGGAATGTAGGCCCCATGGTCTTCAATCACTAAATATTTAGAGCTTCTCAAGCGAACGAAGATATCAATTGCACAGATAGAAGAAAGCCACTGACATCTACTTTTTTCCCAGAATACAAAACATGCTATTCATCTGCTACAAGTAACACAAAATTAGTTGTAATTTTTAATCAATCAGTTGTCAGTTTCTCAGTTTTGTATGCACACGTTTCGATAAAGAGCAAAAGAGAGTTTAGTTGTAATGTTGTGTAAAAACTATTAACATGTAATAACATGCTTATAATGCAAGGAAATGGACCATCACCTGATTTTTTTTTTTTTCATCTTCATTCTCCTGTAAAGTTATTGAGCTTTGGATCGGCATCCTTGATCAATTCCTCGGCCAGACAAAGAGTGATTGTACATGTATTAATCATAGTCATTGAACTAATTACCAAACCCATTGAACCCTCTGCGTTCTTCAACCGTTAGCGTTGCGGAATCACAGGAGTGTGACCAATGTAATTACCAAGATAATGGTGATGGACTACTGAGAAAGCCTGTCTGGTACCAAATGTGTTACAAATGTTTCACTCGAAGCATGGGAAGAGCAAGTGAGCAGAAGGCAATGGATGTAGGCACATGCATTATTGATTGGGCAAGAATGTTGGCAATCAGTCATCCTCATGTGTTTCTGCACATGTGTACCTTTTCAGTAGAAGCGATTTGTCACATCGGACCTAATTGGCTTGTTGATAAGTGCTTTCTGGTGGCTTTGCATTTTAATAGTCTGACTTAAGTCTCAACACGAAGCACAGGATGTCCCTAAAGAGATGTTGAGACAACAGAGCAAAGGATGCTGCCTTGTGAGTGTGTGTGTGTGTGTGTGTGTGTGTGTGTGCCTGTTTCCTTTCAGATAGATGCTGTGCTAAAAAAAAGTAAAGCACTGTATGCCGTAGTGTTCAGGCATGCGTTTCCTGTTGCGTTGCTGTGAGGGTTGTAGGAAATAGAATAATCTAAAGTGGGCAGGGGGATGGTGTGTAGGAACGAGTGATTGATTAAGAAAGAGGAAGGAGAACTGAAACGACAGCAGTTTTGCGTGTGGGCACATTTGTGTGTGTGTGTGTGTGTGTGTGTGTATGCATGTGTGTGTGTGTGTGTGTGTGTGTGTGTGTGTGCATGCGTGCTGGTCACATATTTGGGTGCTAATACTCAGCAGCCCTATAATGTAGTCATTTGCATGCGTGATGAGCTCTTCTGCATCCCCAGACCTACAGGACTGCATGCGTGTAGATGTAGCCTAGCTTTCTAATGGTGAGAGTTTGCATGCATGACAGTAACCACTTTACTTCTGGTCCTGCCTGACTATGTGCGCATGTAAATGTGTGGGAGTCTGAGCGTAACTCACAGCCAGGGGAGCAAACAGAAGAGGTGTGTAAGAAATACAGAGGGTGTGGTGGAATGCAGAGACTACAGAGATGTGGAGATATGGAAGGGATGAAGAGAGAAACAAAAGAGAAGGGGTAGAAGAGGGGGATCACAGGTGTCCAGAGAGAAAGAGAGCAAGATGAGGAACTCACGGGGAGTGACAGAGGATGAGATAATGTATGAAATAATGAGAGAGAGAGGGAAAAGGAGAGGGGGAGCAGTAGAGGAAGCAAGAAAATAAAACAGGGAGAGAGAGCGACAGCAGGAGAGGAGTGTGAAAAGAGAGGAAGAGAGAGGGAGGTGTAAAAGGTGGGGGTGGCAGAGAAGGAGTGGCGCGGAGAGGCTGGGAGACAGCGTTTTTTCTGCGGGTTGGCCTCCGATGACAGCCATAATTGATTTCTGCGCTTCACAGAGCAGGGATGAATAGGGAGGGGGCTTGAATGACTTGTATTAGCCTGGAGCAGGCTGTCTAGGGCCGTGCCCGACTGTAAATTTGCTTGAGCCCGGCCTCCGTGGAGCAGGGACAGGAGGGGATGAGTGGGGATTCTGCCTCTGGAACGCTGACCAGGAGAGCTCTGGAATGCTGACCAGGAGAGCTCTGGAATGCTGACCAGGAGAGCTCTGGAACGCTGACCAGGAGAGCTCTGGAACGCTGACCAGGAGAGCTCTGGAACGCTGACCAGGAGAGCTGGCTGGCGCTGGCGCTGCCTGTCTCCCCTCGCTGGCTCTCCGACACGACACTCGGTTAAAAAGAACAAACGAAACCAGTGAAACGGTTTCCCCTGCTGCTGCTGCTGCTGGATACAAATGTGACTGCAGGTGGACTCTATCACAGTCTGAGCGAGACGCTTGGGAACAGTGGGTTGCTTGATTCGCTTAGAGATGCTCTAGTTTCACTGGTGCTTTTTTTTCAACAGCAGCAGGGAATCTGTGTCTGATTTTTAGAAGACTTTAACTTCCCTGCTTGTTGTCATGTGGAAGCTCACAACTTATTAACAAAGGATTAAAAAGGATACCAGACCCCTGTTATCTGTTATCCTTTCTTGTTATTTTTTCCCCATGCTCCCGTGGGAATTACCACGCTCCCTTTGGGAAGCGCTGGGATGTGTTCACCATAAACTGAGGTTTTTCTTGAACATAAAAAGACAGTTAGAGTTTGTCAAATGCCACCATAAATGGAGAGAAAAACCTTCTGAGTCGCTGAAAGAAAATGAGTTCAAACATTAGACAGAACATAACAGGGATGTGTCACGACATAAAACTGTGTCAGTACAGTTTCCCCAGAAAACTGTTGGTGACAGAAAGATAGAATGAGAAAGACAGCAAGAAAGAGAGAGAGAGAGAGAGAGAGAAAGAAGAGAGCAGGAGAGAGAGAATGAAAGAGAGCAAGATAATAAAACAGAGAGCGAGGGAGAGAGAGAGAGGAAGCAAGATAATAAAACAGAGAGAGGGAGAGATGGAGAGAGAGAGCAAGATATTAAAACAGAGAGTGAGGGAAGGAGAAACAGCGAGAGAATAAGATGAGAGATGGGAAGAATAGAGAACAATCACAGGTGAGCGAGATAAATGAAATGAAACAGACAAGGAGTGAGGAGGAGTAGAGGGAGAGGAAGTGACTAACTCAGAGGGACTCAGAAGGGGCTCTGTTGTGTTGCTCTGATTGTGTCTGCTGTAGTCTCCAAATAGGCTCGGCACACTTCCTCATATCCAGCCTTCGTCATTTCCATATCATACACATCAAAACAAGACTTTCTTCACACACGCTGTCAAAATTATGTCATTTAGTTTGGTCTAGCAAGCAGTTTTATTCACCCTGGTGTTATTTAGGAAGCACTCAGCATTTAGTCTACCAGAAACTCCATTTTCTCTTGGGCTGTGGGTAAACTTTTGTCATGCGAGCAAACAATTACACATCCTGTCTTTGTTTTGATCTGTTTTTGAAGCTGTGAAACACTGAAAAGAAAGACACCCGCACACTGTTGCTGCTGCTGTTTTTGAGCTGTCTCATAGATCAGTCAGTAACACAAGCTCCGCGTTTATGCTGAGACTTCGAGGTTTTACGGTTTGCGAGGTTTGCCCTTGAGCAAGGCACTTAACCCTGAGTTGCTCAGGGGAGACTGGCTCTTGTAATATGATTGCAAGTCGCTTCAGATAGAAAGCGGCTAAATGAATAAAAAATAAACTGTGCACTCTCCAATGCTCATTCCATTCGCTCGTTAGAGCACAATTGTAATCTTACCCGTACTTTTACAGTGACAAATCAAATCACGTACAGTACAGTGCTAACAGTCATCTGTTGTAAATGTAGCCATTCCAAAATGATCTTGTTGCTATGTTACAGTCATCTGTTGTAAATGTAGCTATTCCAAAATGATCTTATCGCTCTGTTTTGGGGATTCCATTTTTCTCTTCCTCTGCTCCCAAATTCTCCTCCAGCATAATACACATCTCAGGGGATACAATCGCCATGGAAACAGTAGTCTTTAGGACAGGGTAATGTGCAGCCTCGCTCTCTCTTTGACAGGCAGACATGAGCAGACATGAAGAACACATACACACACACACACACACACACACACACACACACAGAGGCACACTGAAATTCACACCCATGTTGTATACACATGGACAGATGTTCTCACATGTAGCATCCTGTCCACATGCTGTCCAACTACTTCTTCTGGGCCCATAAATGAACCAGGTCACATAAGCCCTTATGCTCGTCATCTCTCTCTCTCTTTATTTCTGTCTGTCTCTCTGTGTTTTTGTCTCTCTCTCTCTCTCTCTCTCTCTCTCTCTCTCTCTCCTGCTCACACTGCAGGTTTTCTTTGCCTCTGAGGATTCCCCTGACACCCTCTCTCACACCCCTCCCCTCTCCATTAATAATATCATGTCCACTCACTCAATGCTCCATCAAATCTACACTCTAGTCTACACTCACAACCACACACACACACGCACACACACTTGGACAAACACACACATTGATAGACAAACACACACCCTCCTTCGCATCTAACCCTTTCACCCCTCTCAGCTGTGCCTTACTGTGGATGGGCTTGTTTTGCCACAGAGATTAGCTCTTAATGGGCTCACAAGGCCTCCCAGGGGACACTGCAGCAGGGAGAGAGAGAGAGAGAGAAACAGAGAAAGAGAAGGGAGAGAAGCGTGCTGGTCGCTAATTTAGGAATTTATCTTGGGAGAGGTGCAAGAGATTACTCTGTGATGGTTCGATTTGTCCAGCTCTGTGTCCTTGTGAAAGGCTCTCTCCAGAGGCCATGGTTGTGTGTGTTTGCTGTATACTTGTTTGTGTGTGTGTGTGTGTGTGTCTGCCCCTGTGTGTGCTGAAAGAGGGCGAGAGTGTATCTTTTTGAGTTTGTTGGCATGTCCGGGTTTATTGCTTGCGGTAGACATGTTGTATGTGTTCACTATTGCTTTGTGATGGTTTGACAGGGTCAGACATCAGAGAGAGGGATTGAAAAGGGTGGAGAGGGGGGGCGTCAGTGTTGGCAGTTTGAAGCAATAATACACCTGCCCACATGAATGTTGCACTCTTGAACAGACTCTGTCTTCATATTTTTGCCACTTTTACCTATTTGGTTACACTTTACTTGGGTTAGGATTAGGGTTAGAGCTAGGGTTGGAATTCATGTTTTCATGACAGTGTCATGTCACTTTTATGTTAATACTTTCAAGTAAAATGTTACCCTTTATTCTCCCAGTTCTGTTGAACTTTTAGACAAAGCTAATTTCTCTTACTGTACGTCAGAAGCATATTCACTTCACTTGGCCCATCTCTCCACTAGGCTGCCGTGCTGGCTGAATCATAATGTTACAAATATTCATAAAATAAAATGGCCATGAAATTATAATATCTTTCCCTTACAGGACTGTTCCATAAAATGTGACATTGTGAAATAATACTCCTCCTCCGCAACACAAAAGTGTCTGTGGATGCCAGAGACAGAGGAATGAGCTAAAAGGTGAAATCAGTCGAGTGTGCGTGTGTGTGTGTGTGTGTGTGTGTGTGTGTGTGTGTGTGTGTGTGTGTGTGTGTGTGTGTGTGTAATTAAACGCATATTTGTGTGCTGGTGTGACATTTTCCGCGTGGGTGTGTGAGAGAAGGATGAGGAGGGGAGGGTGGTATATGTATCAGAGAGACAGAAAGAGAAGCACAAAGTGTGTTTGTGTGTGTGTGTTTGTGTGTGTGTGTGTGTATGTATGTGTGTGTGTGTGTGTGCGTCTTCCTGTCTGTCTGTCTATGCCTGGAGAGAGAAAGCAAAAAGCATAGGGGGAGGGAAGGAGATAGCTATCAGACTGATGGATCTCCAGATAGATCTCCCAGACATAAAACAAATATGGAAATGCCGGTTAAATGAGTAATGTCAGATCTGAGAAATTATGTAACGTTAAAAAGCTCATCTCATTCATCTTTGTCTGTTTCCCCCGTACTGTATGATGAAGCAGCACAGGGCTTCGGCTTTGTTGTTGATGAGATTGTAAAACCGTCCCACTGCTGTACTCTCAGACATGTAGATATTTCCCCTGGAATATCAAACAGCCGGCGGCAGGGAATGGGGATAAGCCTCCGGTCTGAGCTGATTGATTTTTTAAGAGCTAACGATTAGACTCTTCTGAATGCGGGAGATGGGAGATGGGAATGATTCACGACACACAGGTCACAGACAAGTTAATACCGGACTCTGTCCGACTAGATGACAGGAAGGCGAGGCATTCTCAATTATCACCATAGATGGAGACTGCTGCACTCCACAATAAATGGGGGTGAATTTCACAGATGGAGAAGTGCCTTTTTTTCTGTAACATTAATTATTATTTCATTTTGTGGTAGAAAATTAGACAGTCATTGAGAGCATTGCTTGTTTGAGTAATGTACAAAGCAAATACCCTCACCTACTTTCATGCTTTGTTAGTGTACAGTATGTTCCACATTTCCTGTTGAAAAGGACAGACACCTCCCAGGTGTATGCATCATATGGGACTATACAGTATGTTGATGCTTACGTCTTCGGCTGAATCAGCTGTTTCTTCTGTCTTGCTGTAAATCTCCCAGTGGTGGTTCCACACATGAAGCATCTTCAAAGTACCCCACCCAGGTTCCCCCATTCCTTCTAGAACCATTTACACTGGTGGGGGGGGGGGGCATTCTGACAGACAAAGACATGAAATGAACAGAAATGAACACCATGCAGCGTAAAACGGACGAACTATAAAAACTTACAGTACAGTTTTTTTCAGTCACTTTGGTGTATTTCACTAATCATAATTAGTGTTCTCGCACAAGCAGCAAGTCCACTTCTCAAAGCAGTTTGTGCAAATGTTAATACACCAAAAGCCATCAGCAAATCTGAAATTGAATGATCTACATAACTCAAGCCTTTTTGTAATACACAATCTCCACAAGGATCAAATGTAATAGGATATTTACTATGTCATTAGCAACAGTGAATTTTGTTTTTTGTTGGTTCTGATTAGATGTAGGCCTTAAATATAATGTGTGTATTTAGCGTTTTATTTATGCTGGAATAGCTGGACCAACAGAATGAGGTGGTGATTGCAGGCTAAGTGGGCAGGTAGGTTGGCTGGCGTTCCGTAGAGTCAACATGGTTAAAGTGGAGTCGACAGGATCAACAGGGATGGTTGGAGTAGAATGCTAATAAGAGTATCAGCCACACACACACGCACGCACGCACACACATGCACGGTCGCACGCACACACACACACAAACACACACACACACACACACACACACACACGCACACACACACAGGCACTGATCCATATCCAGATAGTAAGGGAGAGAGAGTGAGACACATGCCTAAACGACACACACACACACACACACACACACACACACACACACACACACACACACACACACACACACACACGGCCCCCAGGTAAAAGGGGTGAGTATGGGGTTTCAACCCGGGTTGATGAGCTGAATTCATTACTATGCATCTCACGCTCTCCCCCTGTAATGTGTACAGCCTCACTCTGCGCAATGGGGGTTGGTTGATCTTTGACCACAACCATATAGAGGGGAGACTCATGTGGAGCACATGAAGAGATAGGAAGAAAAGGATCAGGCATTTCAATTACTTAAAAAATGGCTGCTTCGTGTGCTCATACAGTACATGATCAGTCGAGGGAAGTGCTACTAAGCAGAGGGTGATAAAGCAATCTTGCATTCTTGCTTATTTGCTTGAGTTTGTGTTCACGTTCATCTGTTCTGCATGGCATCTTATTTATAGAGAAAGAGGGAGATGGGGAGTCAAACAGGACATGTGAGGGGGACAGAGAAAGACTGATAGAAGACAAGACAGACAGACAAAAAAGGAGATGTGAGAAATAGATAGAGCAAGATACTGATAGAAGGAATGAGAGAGACAGTGTTAGAGGGAAAGACAAGGAGATATTGAGAAAGAGAGACAGAGAGGGTGAGAGAGAGAAAGACAGAGAGTGAAAGAGCTATATAGAGTGAGAGAGAGATGGAGAAAGAGAGAGAGCGAGAGAAATAAAGAAAGACAGGGAAAGATAGAAGAGAGAGATTTAGAGAAAGAAAGAGACAGAGTGAGGTACAGTAGTGAGTGTGAGAGAGAGAGAGAGAGAGAGAGAGCCAGACACACACACTGAGAGCGCTGAGGGGAGGCTGAGAGAGTTTTATTGTAATGCAAGTCACACACGCGGTGCCTTGACTCTGTCGGCTCTTAAATATATAGTGCTGCTGCTGCTGCTGCTGCTGCAGGCGTGATGTGGTGTGGAGCTCTGCTGTGCTGTGCTGCGCTGAGCTGCCTGGACAGGATGGGCTGCTACGGCGGACCCCAGTAATGGGCCACGGAGCTGGAGGTGCATTGCGGAGTGCAGCGTAGCAGGGCGGTGTGGTAGTGGGGGGGAGTGGTGTGGTGTGGTGTGGTAGTGGGGGGAGGGGGGAGTGGGCCGAGTGCTTGCCACTTGTGTGGAAGGCTGTTGTCACGCTATCTTTAAGAGGCAGATTACAGACAGAGGAGAGGAGTGGTGCTGAGGCACCCGCAGGCTTGATTATACACATCCTGCTGTTGTTCCATCGAAGACTTCAACCCCCTGTGTCCCTCTCTCTCTCTCTCGCTCTCTCTCTCTCTCTCTCTTCCTCTATATCTTTCTCTCTAAATTCAATTCATTTTATAGGAGTTTTGTTGACATTACTAAGTGAAGCAGTGTTGCCAAAGCAGATATTTTAACACAATAATATAAACAGTTTGTGAAATAAGGAGAAGATGAACTACAACTTATAATCTATGTAAGGGATAATCAACGACGCGCCGTGCGTTTATAGGAAAATAATGCACGTTCGAAGTGGTAATAAGGACCCGACGCCGCAGGCGGAGGGGACTTTACACTTCGATAAGTGCATTATTTTCCTATAAACGCACAGGGCGCAGAGTTGATTATCCCGCTTATACCACTGCTACTATCATTTTCGTTTATTTTGCCGCTGTCTTAGATACAACGTTGCTGTTTTTACCGTTACATTCACATTGGCAAAATAATATTCAAGTGTAATAAGCCCAAAAGAAGGGAACTACTTCATAGCCGTGCGGTATATAGAAAAATAATGCACGTTCCAAATAGCGCATCACAATGGGAAATTTGACCAAGCAGTGGTATAAAAAATAATATACAACAAGAATAACTGTATCTACATGATATAAGCACAGTGTAATATAATAGTCACTCACTTTATACGTCATTTCCATTCAATTTATAACAAGTTAACGGTCCACTTTTACAGGTTTCTCTCTATATATTTCTCTCTATCTCTTTCTCTTTTTCTCTCTCTCCGTTGCCCTCCATCTCATTTCATTTTCCCTCTCCCTCTCTCTGTGACAAGTGTCCTGGACACTGCCCTCTCATTTTCCTCCTCAAACACTCTCCAGTGGTTTTCTGTCTTGATCTCTGATCTCTCTCTCTCTCTCTCTTTCTCTCTCTCTCTCTCTCTCTCTCTATCCTCCTCATTATCTGTCTCCCCATTTCTCCCATCTCTCCTCTTTTCTTCCATCTCTCTCTCTCCTCTCTCCCTCTTTCTCTTTCTCTCTTTATACCCCACTCCTCTCTCCCTCTCTCTCTCCTCTTCTCCTCTTTACAGTATATCCCACTCCTCTCTGCCTCTCCATCCCACCTCTATCCCTCTCTCACTAATTCCCCTGCACTTGACTGCCGTCCAATTCTCTCTTCGTCATTAAAGCGCCTCCTTTCTCTCTCTCAACCGATCCCTCTCCCTGTGCATCTCGCCATATTTCTCCTTCATCTGTATTGCTCTCTTTCTCTCACTCTCTCTGTTTCTCATTTTCTCTTCCTCACTTCATCTCCTCCTATTTCCCTCTCTTCCTCTGAAGGGCTCATGCTCACTGTCTGTCTCTCCATCTTTCTCCTCATTTGCACTCTCTCTATCCTTCTCCTCTTCTCTTCTCTCATCCCACTATCTCTTCTTCCCCTTCTCTCCTCCTCTCCATTCCACTATCTCTCCTATTTTTTGTATTTTCTTGTCCTTGCTTCTCGCTACCCTCCCTTTTTTCGTCTTTTTTCGTCCTTCTACTACTACTCTCTCTCTCTCTTTCTCTGTATCTCCCCCTCTCTGTCTCTATCTCTCTCTCTCTGTACCACCCCTCTCTCTCCTCCTCCTCTCGCTTTCTCTGTCTCACCCTCTTTGAACTCTCTGCGTTGCTTTCATCTCTCCCCCCTGCAAGGCCCCCCCAATCCTCCACCCCCCCATGTGCCACCGCCCCATCTCCCACCCCCCACTGGGACATTCCCAATATTCTCCTCACAACAGGCATATTCCAGCGAGGCCGAATCAATTTACCCCCCTTTTCATCCACGTCTCTCTCTCTCTCTCTCTCTCTTGCTCTCTCTCTCTCTCTCTCTCTCTCTCTCTCTCACACACACACACACACACACACACACACACATGCACGCACCCATGCATATACATGACAGAGACATACACATGAATAATACACACACACCTCTTTACTCCACCATTTTCAAACTCTTCACAAACACACACACGCCTTCCATATGCACGCCTTAATATATACAGTATAAACCTCCAAGCACACACACACACACACACACACACACACACACAGATACAGACATATATAGACACAGACACAGACACACACAGACACACAGAGAAACACACACACACACACACACACACACACACACATACAGACACACAGACACTACCACACACACTCAGACATCCCTTAGCCCCTGAATGAGTGTAATCTCTCCTGCTGTGGGTGATTATATCCTGCTCAGACGGGAGACAGGGTCAGAGGTCACTGCTGCGTAACCTTGGCGATGGTGGAATGAGGCCCTTGTGGTGTTCTCGATTCCACGGCACGCCCAAAATGAATGAGAGTCATTGTGGGCAATAGCCTGTTGACCTGGGATGGAGATGTCACTCAATTGAATTCATTACCGTCCACAGATAATTAGAGCCGCTCCCTCCGTCTCCTCCCTCTCCCTCTCTTTGCAATCGCTCGCAACTCCACTTTCTTCTTCTCCTTCTCTCTATCTCCTCCTCTCCCTCTCTCCCACCTGTTCTCCACCTCTAATCTCTCGCTCCTGTGTCTCCTGTGGTGTTTGTTTGCATAGCCCTGCTGTGTGCATGGTGCTAAATGACTTAATGGCTTAAAAACAGGCAATGCCCCAGATACCCTCTTTTGTCCTTCCTCCCCATCACTCTGTTACCGTGGTGACAGCAGAGCGAGAAAGGTAAATGGGGGTTTGCATGTGTGTGTGTGTTTACAGTCACGCTCCCCTCAATCTCTTAAACCATCAGGGGAGAGAGAAGTGCAGGAGGAGAGAGAGAGGGAAAGAAACAGAGTAAGAGAGAGAGAGAGAGAGAGACAAAAATGGAGAGATAAAGAAAACCAGAGACAGAGAAGGAGGGCAGAGAAAAGAAAAGGTTGTGTGTGTGTGTGTGTGTGTGTGTGTGTGTGTGTGTGTGTGTGTGTGTGTGTGTGTGAGAGAGAGAGAGAGAGGGAGAGAGAGAGAGAGAGAGAGAGAGAGAGAGTGCTCTAAGAGTGTCCTGTAGTGGCCAGGGGCTGTTATTTTATGTGTTTAATCTTGAGGTCCACCCTGGGGTTTTCTCGCCCTACATGATTTAGTTGTTATTTCAGTGTGGGCAGAGGACAGAGATTAGATTGGTCAGATGCCCCCTGACCACCGATGTTCACAGTAAATTAAGCGCTTGTCATTCAGGCCGAACAGCACACAAGGGCACAGAGGTCCTCTTAAGGAGAGGCATGGGACTTGAGTCTACAGTAAAAGGTTTATGTGAATGCTACTCAAGTATTTTTTCTTTGTAAGACTAAAACATACAGTGGCAGCTATATTCCATATTGCTGAATTCAGTGTTTTTCCCCTTGATAAGCACTGAGAACAGGTGACAAAAAACACAACATTGATCAGAAGTATTCTTACAAGATAAGTCAGTCATAATTCTTTCCTCCTTTGTGAAGTTGTTATCTGCTTACAGAACATCTCTAAGACATTCCTAAATATATTTTAATGCAGTTATGAAATGATTTTGTTGCTATTCAGTTTAATGTAACTGGCAGAATGATCAAAGACGTGTGTTCTTTACTGCTAGTAATGTAAAAATAAAATAACGTTACTGGCCAACCAGTTGTCAGGCGATGACACTACTGTTGCTTCACCACTTCACAATAAGAGGGAATTCGTCGTTAGTGTATCATTGCTTCAAGTAAATTACCTTAACGGGTCCAAAGACTGACCCTTGGGGGACACTGCTAGCAGTGAGAAAAATCACAGAAAATGTTTTTGTTTTTATTTTTTTTAAGCTTGAACCTGTCTGAGTGCAGATGAAACCACCGATGGCTTTGAAGGTTGAAAGAAAATGAGAACTGAACACAGAGCATATAAACCGATGATATGAAATGATCAGACAATTTACCAGTGACTGGAGGATTTCTGCAGAGCAGGGCATTCAGAGCACTGGTATGCTGAGCAGAGCACGTACACAGCCACGGAGAGAGAGAGTCTGTCGCCTTCAGCGAGGGACTGAAGCAAAGAAACTGCTGTGCCAGCACATAGAGAGAGAGAGAGAGAGCACGAGAGAGAGAAAGAGAGAGAGAGAGAGATGGATGGAGGGATAATCAGCGAGAGGGAGAGAGGTGACGAAGAGAGGAGGGCAAGAGAGCAAATGGGGCAGAGAGGGAAAGAAAAGGAGGAAAGAATGGGGCAAATGCATGAGGTGGGAAAGTTTTTGTGCTTGACTGCACTGGAGAACATCGATTTGAAATGCAATTATGGCATGGGGCATGGGGGAGGGGCCGGTGGGGAAGTGGGGTTGGGGGGGGGGGGGGTTGGAGGAAACGGGGGGTGGGGGCGAGAGGGTAGTATGGAGGTAAAAGCTTGTGTGTGTATGTGTGTGTGTGTGTGTGTGGACATGTGTGTATCAGTATAAGGAGGGGGTGGTGATAGGACTTCTAGAAATTCCCCAGACATACCCAAGGTCAGCGTCTGGCGTGTGCACACATGGAGGAGCTGTCTGCTGTCTAAGCCCTTCACGGCTCAGAAAAAAGCCCTGACAAATGTAAAAGGACACACACACACACACACACACACACACATTTCATTCGTCATCTCTCTCTGTTTGCACCTCACACCAATAACATCATAACAAAGCCTTTTAATAGAGACAGTCTCCATACAAAGCACATGGTACACATGGGGTCTTGTCAGACTGCTGTAGTATTAGCTACAGTGGGGCTGTGGCTGTGTAATAGAAAAGTACCGTCTCTTCACAGTGCTGGGCTGCTTCACTGGGGATAATTGCACTCGTCATAATAATTCTAATAGGCTAATGGCATATCATTTGGACGACAGGAGGAACCGTTGCTGTGGCAACAGTGGTCGCGGAATGAGTAATTTTTAACGAGGGATTGTTTATAGAGCTCGTCATCTCCTTCATCTGATTACGCTTCAAAGACATTCAGGCCCTCCAGATGACGCAAGATAACTTTAAATGTTCGAGCAAATGTATCGTCGAAATGCTCGGCCGATAGAGTGCACTGCTAGATAGGGATCCAAAAGCGAATGTGAGTGTGCAGTCTGAATTTACAGACTCTGTGTGTGTCGTCGGTCTAAATTTGTCTGCATGGGTGCACAAGTGGGTGTAGAGGCTTGGAGATTAGTTTATAACCCTGCCAATGTTTGTATATGCGCTTCTGCCAGTTTATTAGGATGTGTTGGTTTGTTTCAGCTAAACCAGAAAGAGAGGGAGAGAGAGAGAGGAACAGAAAGAGAGGAGAGGAAGAGAGAAGGGGAAAAAGACTGGAGAGAGACTTGAGAGAGAACTGAAGTGAGATTTTCTGAAAATGAGAGAGGACTTGTGATCTTGAGAAAGCATCAGCCTGTTGCCATCCGTGCTTCATCATGAAATAAATATGAGCATGAAACAAACAATGCTTCCCTGTGGCTTTTGATGTGCCGAGTTCACCAACTTACTTGGAAGAAAGGCTGTTTTTTTGCCCGGGATAATGATTTCTCTCTCCGTAACGGAGGATTTAGTCTCATTTACTCACAGCAGGGGGACTAGCGCCGCAGAGGCTACTGACCAGGGTCTATCATCTCTTAACACACACACACACACACACACACACACACACACACATATATACACACACACACACACACACACACACACACATACATACATACAGTATATATACACACGCACACACACACCCACATGCACACCCACACACAGACACAGACACAGACACACACACACACACACACACACATACCCTTATGAGCCCACGCAGGTTGACCCTGGCATGAAATCCCTGCTGGTTCAATCACATTTCTCAGGCAGATTAACACACTCCAATCCCCAATTATCTCTGCCTCCTGTCCGTGTTGTCTGCCATGTCCGTGTGTGTGTGTGTGTGTGTGTGTGTGTGTGTGTGTGTGTGTGTCCAACAGATGTGTGAAGAGGTGTGTATCATGGTTTAAGAGGATGTAGATAAGGTTTGCACAATGTGAGTGAGAGTTCATGTGGACTGTGAGAGGAGTGAAACAGCGAGGCAATGCTTGCTCACACACACATACAGGCGACACATGCAATGACACACATAACCGATTACTCTTTTATACACACACACACTGACACTCACATACACCCAGACATGTACATGTACACACATAAGCACACACATGAACATATTACATGTACAGTACACTCACACAAGCATGCACACACACATACACAGGCACACACACACACACATGTATGCATGCACACACTCACACATGTTCACACACACACACACACACACACACACACACACACACACACACACACACACACACACAGGCAAACCAGTTATCCCATTGGCTATAAGGAGCAGACTATATAACCTATGGCTCTTTTTCAAATGAGATTGGACCAGTTCAATGTAGAGAAAGCCTAGAATAGATGACATAAGCAATATCAATGCCCTAGGCCAAATATCAGCCGAGCTGCTCTGGATTGAGGTCACAGATTGTGTGTTAGCCATCAATGCCCAATTACACACCTCAGGGTCAATCTGACCACGGCTCCCTTGGAGCGAACAGCTTGTCCTGTTGCATACACAACTGGCTCGATATCGGACCAAATTGAGAGCCGGGAAACGAATACAGTAGATGCGAAACAAAGTAGCGAGTTTATTGTATACATTCCAAAACACCGATGCTTAAAATCATCTGCTCTCTTGTGACTGCTGAAGAGCGTCCTATATGCTGTAGATGGACATGCCTCCCAGCAGGTGTTTTCCAGCGCACAATGAGGGTCCGTTCGCGTCTGGGAGGAACAACACAGACAAAAAAAACGAAACGAGAACGGATGGACGGACCTTTGCATGGAATGCTCTGTGTCCACACTGAATCTGCTGGGTTTTCCAAGTGCGTAATTTAGTGACAAACCTGGGTAAGTTACCTCAGGGTAAACCTCCTAACAGAAGAGCTGCATGGCTTCATCCTCCTAACAAAACAATGCCATTGAGCTCTTGTTGTAGGAGGTTTACCACTTCCTCTGAGTTATCTTACCCAGGTTTGTCACTGAACCTCACACTTGGAATACCCCCCTGTTAAATATGCCATTCTACTGTCTCATGTCTCGTCCAATATAACGGAACAGCACAATAACAGAAATGACAGACAACAACAAGTGACAGAGAGAAAATTGAAAAGGAGAGTCTGACAAAGGTTCAGCTCAAAAAGTCACACCGCCGCATCGCGCTGCACAGCACTGCTTCGCTTGTATCCAGTTAGGACATTCTAACAGAAAACAAAATAGTCAAAGTAAACAGTAAACAAACTGAAAGGAGTAAATTGATTTGTTGTTGACATTGACTCCTTTTGTGCTGCGTGCAGTGTGGACACGGTGTCCCGGAGGGGCTTTCAGAATGCTCACACGGCTCAGATACCTCGGAGGCATTGTCCACCTCGGTGTGGACAAGTGGATTAAAACCGATACAGCCCAGAAATGCTTCTGACCAAGGATGAAATTGTCTGTGTGACTGTCTGTGTGTCTGCATCTATGACGCTAAGCCTGACTATACACTGAAGATATTGTATGTTGAATTTAGGAAACTCAATCAACAAAGGGTGACGTGTTTATGTTGGTGTCTCAAGTATTGCAGACACTGCAGTACTGGATATGTACCTTGCATTATTACAGCACAAATCACAGATCTAATCTAATAGAATACATTGCTAGCCGTAATCTCTTCTGTTTTAGTCTTCATTAGCATACTCTTACGACCATGAGTTCTTAAATCAGAAACTTGTTTTTTCGAGGCCATCCACCCTTTTAGAAAAGCACTTCTGCTAAATCCGATTAGGAACCGTGATGCTTTCTTCATTTCCAGTCTTCCTCTGGTGATTACACACATTGTTGACGACCACTTTAGACTCTTCAGGCTAGGCCTAACGTGTTCTCTGCTCACATGCTGATTAAACTTATGCCCTTTTAATTATCTAACCCCATCCTCTCTCTTGATTCGCCTGTTTCTCATCAACACATCTTTCTTCCTCCCTGCTCCCCCGCCTCTCTCTCTCCCTTTCTCTTTCTCTCTCTCTTTCTCTCTTTCTCTCTCTCTCTCTTTCATTCTTTACAGAGAGGGCACATTAATAACATTCTGCACTCTTTTGATGCGGACGGTCGACTGAAGGTCTCAATAAAAGTGTTTTACTCCATGTTGTAGACTTAGTTTTGTGTGTTGTAGATCGACTCCATTGGTGTTTCATGCTCTGTAGTTCTCTTTGTGTCTCTGTCTGACCAGTAAATGTGAAACCACAACGTGATCCCCTGAATAAAAATGTTTGATAAATGGTTTGCCATCTTTGTTCAAAAATGCATGTCTAATGTCTGATATTAGTTCAGTCTATAAACTCAGCGAATGTCCGTTCAAATTCAGCAAAGAGAGGCAAACGTTCAAGTCAAATTCTTTAGATTTGACCTCTGTTGGTAGAACCATGCCCTTGTATAATGTTCGAAACATTAAAAAATATTGGCGAACGTTTGCTGTTTTGTGAATTTGACTGTACTGTACCTGACTATTTGACTTAGTTGCATCCTGCAGTCTTATTTGATCCTTTATCCTCTTGAGTCCTTGTTCAAATTGTTCTGACCATTTCTCTCATATCTGCTCACAGTGTGCTCTGCTTTACTAACCTCCTATCCTGGACGCTCATGAATTAGTGTCATGTGGTTGTTATGTCCTGATACATTTCCCCCTGTCTTTGTTTGTAACTGAATTCACCTCTGAGATTCTCGTTTATCTCCATGATTCATACTGACTGTGTGCTGCCCTGGTTTCTCTTTTGTGTCTGCCCTCTCTCTCCTATCTGTCTGTCTGTCTGTCTGACTTGCTTTCCCCCTCCTCTTGCTTTCACTCTTTCTCTTCTCTCCATCTCTCTCCTTCTTCTGCACTCCAACATGTTTCTTTCCCTGCCCTTCTCACTTTGGTTTCCTTTGTCTATCACTTCCTCTCTCTCCCTCTCGCCCTCTCTCTCATCTCCCTCCCTCTCCATCCATATCTCGCTCTTCTTCTCACTTTCCATCTCTTTCCCTCCCTCTCCATGTCTTTCCCTCTCTCCATCCATCCATATCTTGCTCTCCTTCTCACCCTCCATTTCTTTCCCTCTCTCTTTCCCTCTCTCTCTCTCTCTCTCCATTACTCCCCCCCCCCCCTCTCTCCCCTCTCTGTCCCCCGTCTCTGCAGGTGAACGGTAAGGGCCTGTCGTACCTGTCTCAGGAGCAGGCTCTGGAGGCCCTCCGCGTGGGCCGAGATTTCAGGCGTGGCTCCCGCCGGCGGCTGGGCGTGACCGGCTGCGGCGCTGGCGGCGGTGGTGGTGGCGGTGGTGGTGGTGTGGGGTGCGGACCTCCGCTGATGGCGGTGGTGGCCGACTGCGTGGACAGCGGAACCCAGACGGACATCAGCTTCCAGCACATGCTGTCCCTGGGCAGGGCGCTGAACCAGCGGGGTGGGGGCGGTGGGGGTGGAGGGTGTGGCCCCCCTCCTCCTCCTTACCCTCCTTCCCCCCCACTGCCACCGCTACCCGAGCCCTACCTGCTGAACGAACTGTGAGTGTGGGTGTGGGTGTGGGTGTGGGTGTGGTCGTGGTCGTGTGTGAAGAGGGGAGAGACAAAGGCCGTGTGTCTGTGGCGTTCTTGTGGGACTGTGTGTGTGTGTGTGTGTGTGTGTGTGTGCATTGTGTGTGTGTGTGTGTGTGTGTGTATTTGTGTGTATGTATAACAGAGAAGTATTAATGTGTACGTAGATAGACAAGAGACAAAGAGAATGTGTGAGCTGAGCGTGTGTGGGTGTCTGTCTGTGGAAGGATGTTTTAGCATGCGTGAACTGTATGTCTGTGTGTGTGTGTGTGTTTGTGTGTGTGTGTGTGTGTGTGTGTGTGTGTGTGTGTGTGTGTGTGTGTGTGTGTGTGTGTGTGTGTGTGTGTGTGTGTGTGTGTGTGTGTGTGTGTGTGTGTGCGTTTTGTGTGTGTCTGTGTGTTTCTCTGTCTGCCTGTGTGTATGTGTCTGTGTGTGTTTGTCTCTCTGTCTGTGTGTCTCTTTCTCTCTATGTGTGTGTGTGTGTGTGTGTTTTGATGTATGTGTGTGTGTGTGTGTGTGTGTGTGCATGGCAACTCCTCGTGCTCTAATTTAAAAAGCGTGCCTTTGAAGTTTGCCTTGACAGCCTCCCATCTCTCTCTCCCTGCAGGCCGCCTATGGAGCATGACTACTATGATCCCAACGACTACTTTGACATCTCGCAGCATGAGGTGGACAGGCCTGACGATCTGGAGTACGAGGTAATACCCCCTCCTCCTCCTCCTCTTCCTCCACCTCCTATTACTCCTCCTCCTCCTCCTCCTCCTCCTCCTCCTCCTCCTTCTTTTGAACACCTGAGCGGCCCTCCCAATGTCGCAGTCCCCTCACGTGTGTCATCTCCATGCCTCGACGGGCTTAATTGTTTGAGGCTTGTGGCTCCGCGCGTAAAAAAGCGCTCTCTCTGCTCGTTTTTTATCCCCCTGTAGTAATTAATGAGGGGCTGCCTCCTGGAGAGGGCTCGACGTCCGAGCCCTGTTATTTTCTCTCTCTCTGTCTCGCTGCTGCTCTTTATTTGAGTGCCAGAAAGGCCCCGAGGAGTCCGTTTGACAGCTACGGCGGAGAGCTAAACAGCATGAAGGAATTGATAAAAACGGGATAGAACGTAACATTTTTTGGTAGATGGGGTCTTTTTGTGCTGGCTGCTATGATGTGTGGAATGTGAAACTGTTTTTTTTTTTGTTTTTTTTCGGTGTGGCAGCTCGTTAGGGGGACAATTTGGCAGTGTGTGTGTGTTTGTGTGTGTGTGAGTGAGGGGGGGGGGTCATGTCTTTGTGTTCCTTTGCCCTTCAAGGCTGTCTTTTTGTATGTGTGTGTGTGTGTGTGTGTGTGTGTGCTTCTGGGTGTGCCATAATAAAAGCATGTGTGTGTCTTTGTGTCTGGGCGTGCTCGTGCTGTCTCATGTTTTTATGTGTGTGCATACTTGCTCGAGCGCTAATGTGTGTGCATGTGCGTGGCATATTGGTTTGTTTGTTTGTTTTATTTTTGCATTTATTTTTGTGCGTGAGTTTGTGTGTGTTTGTGCGTTTGTGTGTGTGTGTGTGGCTGTCTGCAGGCTCGTCTGTGGTAGTCTGCCTGTGTGTATGTGCACATGAGTGTGTGTGTGTGTGTGTGTGTGTGTGTGTGTGTGTGTGTGTGTGTGAGTGAATTTTGGTTCATTAAGGGCTATTGATTTTGCTGCAGGAGGTGGAGCTGTATAAATCTCGACAGCAGGACAAACTGGGCCTGACAGTGTGCTACCGCACCGATGATGAGGAGGACTTGGGGATATACGTGGGCGAGGTGAGCACCAGCAGAGCACTATGGATTACACAACACTAAACCCACACTGCATCTCTCTCTCTCACACTCTCTCTCTGTCACTAGTCTCTCACTACCTTTCTCTGTCTCTCTCTCTCTCTATCCTTTTCTCTCTGAAAACACATCCAGATCAGATCCACACCAGATTAGTGCCAGAACAGAGCCGCAACAGAGAAAAATGCTTTTACTGTAGTTCAACATGTGAAATGTTTTCTTTGAAAAACAAAGCTAAAAATAAAGTATGCACTGTATGTGTAGCATAACATCTGCTTGTGAGGCCAGCCACAGTGTAGATGTGCTGTGGATATGAACCCAAAGCATGCAGCAGGGTTTTAGCGGGTGGTTTCCCAGCATGCACTGGGTTCTGTGGAGGACGTGCTGGTGTGGATGTGGGTGTGGGTGCTCTGGCTACAGTGGTGTGGCTGCCGACTGGTCACCTTGTGAGAGCAGGATAATGAATGAGGGTTTTAATACTGCATGGGGCTGGCCTGCTCTGGGGTGAGGGCTGTAAGTCTGCCTCATTGATCAGTGCCTACTTTACCACTCACCCCTCTCCACCTCTCCTCTCTCCCTTCCCCCTCATCTCCTCTCCCCCTTTCTCCTCCTCTCCTCTCCTGTCCTCCTCCTCTCCTCTGTGCATGGTTCTCTCCCCGGCCCCCTCCCCAACACTCTGTCCCCTGTGACCTTGTCCTCTCCTCTTCACCTCCTCACCTCAGATCTACACGCTCCCCTCCCCAACTCGCTGTCCTCTCCACTTTACCTCTCCCCTCACCTCAGATCTACACGCTCCCCTCCCCAACACACTGTTGCCTGCTCTTTACCTCTCCCCTCACCTCAGATCTACACGCCGCCTCCCCAACACGCTGTCCTCTCCTCTTCACCTCTCTCCTCACCTCAGATCTACACCCTCCCCTCCCCAACACGCTGTCCTCTCCTCTTCACCTCTCTCCTCACCTCAGATCTACACCCTCCCCTCCCCAACACGCTGTCCTCTCCTCTTTACCTCTCCCCTCACCTCAGATCTACACGCTCCCCTCCCCAACACACTGTTGCCTGCTCTTTATCTCTCCCCTCACCTCAGATCTACACGCTCCCCTCCCCAACACACTGTTGCCTGCTCTTTACCTCTCCCCTCACCTCAGATCTACACGCCGCCTCCCCAACACGCTGTCCTCTCCTCTTCACCTCTCTCCTCACCTCAGATCTACACGCTCCCCTCCCCAACACGCTGTCCTCTCCTCTTCACCTCTCTCCTCACCTCAGATCTACACGCTCTCCCCTCCCCAACACGCTGTCCTCTCCTCTTCACCTCTCTCCTCACCTCAGATCTACACCCTCCCCTCCCCAACACGCTGTCCTCTCCTCTTTACCTCTCTCCTCATCTCAGATCTACACGCTCCCCTCCCCAACATGCTGTCCTCTCCTCTCCTCTCCTCCTCACCTCAGATCTACACCCTCCCCTCTCTGCCCCTTCTTCCTTGCCAACTGCCTCTCATCTACTCCTCCAGCTCAGCCCCAAGATGTGGGTGATATCGTGAAAGGCACTGTATACAACTAAGTTGTTGTCATATAATTGTACAATTTCCAGTTTTACAATTGATAATTGACAATTGATTAAATATTCTAAATCCAGGCTAAAACGCTTCCTTTCTTTGTCTTTCTAGTGGGTGTTTCAATGTGTTCTGACATTTCTCTCTATGTTGCTATACAGGGTAATTCACTT
>NC_085000.1:30832096-30932096 GCF_963854185.1 Sardina pilchardus | reverse complement strand
GACACGGCCCCGGAGGCGACGGGGACTCCAGCGCCTCGGCCACCCTCCGGCCTGCCCGCACGCCCAGCCGGTACCGAACCCGGTCCGAGCAGCACGAGGCGCCACGCGGCCAGAACCTCAACCACACCTACTCTCCCAGCGCGCGCAGGAGAGACGAGGAACGGGGCGACAGTCGGAACTCCAGCCCGGCGACCCCGCGGTTCCAATCGCTGTCCAGAAACATAGTCGAGTCGGGTCGAGCCGGGTCGAGCCAGAGGAGGGGGTCGGACGAGGCCAGGAGGCCCCCGAGGGCTAACGGGACGCCAGTGACCGGAGGCCGCAGTGCGGAGAACAGCCCCTACTTGTCTAGACGCCGCTGCGGGTCTCGGACTCCTCAGCGCTACCAGAGCTGTATGCAGCTGCGCTCCACCTCCACCAGCGAGGGCCTGGGGCTGCCGGAGGCCGACGAAGAGGCCTCCTGCACAGCCTTGAACCCGGTTACCGGGGAAATGGAGCCCCTGGCTCCCAGTGCGGCTAACGCTAACTCAGCTAGCCATGCTAATGTCACAAATGCCGCTAACTCTGCTAACGCAATGACCTTGCCCCTACCGTTACCTCCTCCGCTGCCCCCGGCCTCCCCGCGCATGGAGTGGAAGGTGAAGATCCGTAGCGACGGGTCGCGCTACGTCGCCAAGCGTCCGGTGCGCGACCGGCTCCTGAAGGCGCGCGCCATGAAGATCAGCGAGGAGCGCAGCGGCATGACGACGGACGACGACGCCGTGAGCGAGATGAAGATGGGCCGCTACTGGAGCAAGGAGGAGCGCAAGCAGCAGCTGCTGAGGGCGCGCGAGTACCGCCGCCGCCGCGAGTTCATGATGCAGAGCCGCCTGGACTTCCTGCGCGAGCGCGACGGCAGGGACGGGCGAGAGGCGGGCGGGGGCGGGGCCGCGGCGCAGGGCGACTCCCCAGGCCACGCCTCCATCCTGGAGCTGAGCCAGAAGAAGAGCATGAAGCGGCGGAACCGTAAAATCCTGGACAACTGGATCACCATCCAGGAGCTGCTCGCTCACGGCAGCCGCTCCGCCGACGGGCAGAAAGTGTACAACCCGCTTCTCTCCGTCACCACAGTCTGAATCGGAGAACGGGAGAGAGGAGAGTGAAAGAAAAACACAACTGGAAGTGACTTAAAGGCAGGGAATTAAAAAAAGCGGAGAAAAGTTAGAGAGGAGAAATACAATAACAAGCAAAATGAAAAAGAATGATCAAAATTCAATAAACCACAAGCTGCTATACATTCTGTAGAGGATTTTAAAGCAATGAGGTTAATCATGAATACATACTGGTAATATTCATACAGCATTCATACGTAGATTGAGAACGTAGTAACATAGCATGGGCATAGCCCCGTGAAACGGATGCTGCACTTCTCTGTCCAGTCAGATGATGATAAATGAATGTAAATTGAAAATAATTCGATGCCTGTAATTTTCTAAACATTTTTTTTAATCACAAGAATGTCTGTTCGGAGGTACTCCTATAACTTTGTATGACATTTTTATCATAAATGCCAACTCTTTTTATGAAAGTGTGGTGCCATAATAAGCATGAAGCCTAACAGAAGTGTTGATAGTCCAAACAAAGTCCGCACATCACATTTCGTTTTTGAAACGTGCCATACGATTCTGTACACAGAAACACACCGCCCGTACAGTGGGCCGAAGCAAGACCAAAAATAAGTTCATCCCTATAACAGATGCCTTATGGGTTTTCTGTGATTCTGTCCCTCTACCTGAGCGTTGTACAGCTTCTCTCTGTGTGCTCTCTGTGGGGTGTTTCTGTTCATGTGTATTTCTTGTGTCTACGGTAAACCCTGTACATAGTTGAACTGCAGTGGCTCAAAGAGGAGAGAGAAGACAACCAAAAGAGCACAAAAGAATAAGGGCACAGCCTAGTGCTGATAATCAATCAAACGATGGCTTGAGTAAGTAAGTTTGGCAAATAACACACGCCATACACAGTTCCGGAATGACGTTGATTGCTTCCTGACAAAAGGCCTTGAGACTCCAGACATTGAATGTTAGGCTGTCGGGACTGTTGTGTGTGGGAAAGTAATGAGCAAGCCAAATCATTTGGATATTAAGAGGCGGGATGAGATGGTTTATGGCTCATCTTTGTCCCCTGTGGTCTGCTAATGTATACACTCTGAAACATAGGTCAAAGGTCATTAAAGAGACACTTCACCAATTAGCATTAAGCTTTGTATCTTTAGAAAACCAGTCATGTTTTTGAATGGTCGTGCATCATTCCCTCAGTTTGCCTTCAGATTGGAGAAATACGGATTTCTATGAAAACCATGCATAGGACTTCCTGCTTTCAATGATGTAAAATGATGATTTTTACATCATTGAAAGCAGGAAGTCCAACATTGAAATCAGCATTTCTCCCATCTCAAGGCAAACAGAGGGAATGATGCACGACCATTCAAAAACATGACTGGTTTTCTAAAGATACAAAGCTTAATGCTAATCGGTGAAGTGTCCCTTTAACCCTTCCATTGTAATTCTGTCATGGACTCCAACAAACAAATCTAGCCATAAATGCATAATTTTGAAAGGAATAAAGATGATATTGGGCTTTTTCAGAAAACAAAGCAAAGCACAGAACAACCTTTTTGAAGATCTTATATTTGAGGAAGTGATACTTTGTTAAAGGGAAGTTGAACACACCAACTACGGACCAATTTTAAACTGAGTTTCATAATTCTGTATACATCACTGAGCAAAGACACAAGGTATTTTCATACAGAAAGTATGATTGAGCCTATTTCGTTGGCAATGCACATGTGCAAAAGGACCACGTAAAAAAAGGATAGGTACTTAAACTGGACAAAAGTGGCACAATTATATTTGATGTGGTGAAATGCAAGGACAGAAGTTATAAGCTAATGATTGTAAATCAAAATCTTATTATGACTACTACACGGCCACATTTTTTATTTTGGGAAAATTGACAGTTGGGACTCTTTGATGACAAGAAACTGCATGTTGTTAATAGCATTCTCAATCAGTTTTTATTCAAAGCTGTAGTAGGTATTGTTCATAATTGAATAAATATAAATATGTGTGTGTGTGGTAGGTCTGTGTGGATGGAGTCAGGTGTGAATTTGTTGTGTCTTATATTAGGCAATAGCCAGTTTTTATGATTGTGTTGCTTTTACTGTGTATTTGTGGTTCAGTGGTAGGCTTCTTGTAGATAAAGCTATCGTTTTGTTCAAACAGAAAATGTTGTAAAATAAAGCTTTTACCAAAACCTTTGGGACGGCTTCGAAGGTATGATTAACCAATATGATGACAATCATATTATGATGTCTCATGTGGGTGCAAACTCATCCAAAACAGCATATCATTAGACCAGGATATAGGATTTTCCAATAATAAACTGTGAAAGCATTTGACGTTAGTATGACAAAATCCACACTTTGTACGTCTGAAGTAGGATAGTCAGTTGAATGACTATGAATGGCTGCAATACACTGGCTCTATTGCCGCTGACTTCAATAGCCCCCTCTGGCGGTACTGTCCAGGGTTCTGATTTTGTTCAGTGATCACGCCACGCTTGACGTTTGGCCAACTGAGCTACGCTAGAGGCTGTCAGACAAGACAATCAAAGTCAGTGGAGCATCGAACAGCCGCGCTATCCTAGATTAGGACGTTACAGAGTGAAAGTTTGTGAGTTGCTTGCCCTCCCGCCTGGGTAACCCTGAAAAACGAAAACATTTTGTTACAACGTGGTGAAGGATTGTGGTCGTCAATGAAGAAAAGAATAAACACTGTAGGATTACTACAACAAGAGAGGTGTGTTTACCTGGGGCCTATTTCACAAAACCAGAGTAAGTAGATCCAAGATAAGTGACGACACACGCGGTTGACCAAGCCTGGTCAAAGTAAACATGCTAAATACGTTTCACTAATGCTGAGCGCAGATGAGTTGAGGGGGCTAGGTCAAGACAGGTCTAAGTTATTCGGTATGTGTGCGCGTTCTCGTTTCTCCCCCAAATAACTCACGGTGGGAATAAAAAAGACGCGAAAAATAGCGTCTTGCACACAAAGTGAACAACCGCTTTTGATATAGACTAACAACGAGGTAAAGTTGTACTTTTTTGGATGGGAATCATGAGTATTTCTGTTACATAGCGGGAGTAGGTGTGGCAGATCAACTGAATGCAAATTTACGTATGCACCCACGTGTGTGAGCTTCCTTGTCTCAGCACGCAACGTCATTAAGAAAGCTCTTTGCCACCGCAAAGATGCACAAAGTATGTCCTATATTATCTTAATTTGTCTTAAAGGCCGAATTAGTTGAAAACACCTTCGAAAAATGTCCCCTCCACTTCCAACCAACTACTACAGTAGGCTATTCATCAAACGTCCGTCAAAAAAGAAGCAAACAACGAGTATTATAAGGCCACCATAATTTAAATGACACCCATATGGTATAGGCAGCCATGCTGCTGTGTTTTGCGAGTAAATACAAGTGGCAAATAATATATAAATGGAATACAGCTCTTTGAAAAAATCGCATGGAGGTCTGATTTGACTGACAGCTAGCAGAACCAATCAGATATTGTAATTACCATTAGAATTAACTTAGCTTGGCTGTTAGCCTGGTCGGGAGCAGGCTAGCTTCCAAGTATAAATTCCCATGGTAACTTATATGTGATCTCTTCTGTGAAACCAAGTCAAGGCTATGTTCATCCAGGATAACCCAGTAAGCCTGTCTAAATCCCCTATCTTGGTTTTGTGAAATACCCCCCAGTAGAGACACGGGCTACCAGACCGTGCTAGCGAGCTAGCTAGGTCGAGTTAGCATGCTAGCTGCATAGCTTAGCAAGCTTAGGATATAGCGTTATTATCTTATTGTGATGAGGGTTGTTCCGAGAAAAGCAATTGGGAGGACAACGTGAGTCCGATTGGGAGCTGGCTGGCGTGAGATTATGCAATGCCGTCGGCTGTTTCAGGTTCATTACAGGAACAGTATAGAGTTAACTCCCCTAACGGAACTGATTTTACTATTCACTTACAGCAGTCGTTAGCTTAGGTTTCTATCTTTTGACTCGAAAACTTCCCGTTGTTCGACAAGCAAGAAGAACTCTTTACATCAGGTAAGACCAGGATTTGGCTGCTGTACTAACCGTCTGTGGGTTTTACATACCAGAATATGAGTTTGCTAACATCACGGGCAAATGTAAGCATCTCTGCTAGTTTGCTGCCTTTTTAAACTCTCCATTTCGTTCTGGTTCTAACCAATATCTAGCCGCACCATGAACAAGCAAGTACTTGGATAATCGATAGCAGTAATTGAATGATTGGTGCACGGCTTACCCACGCTTGTAGCTTGTTGTCTACATTTGCAACATTTTTTACATGTGTTACTAAGTTACCATATATATGCCTCTATGCTAATTAACTAGGTCCATAGCATAAATGGGGGTGTGTTACTCAATGGTTGTGTTTAGCAAAGTTAGCTGTGATTGTGGTTGGCTAATTAGCCAAATAACACCAACGTTAATGTTTCTCTGGTGTTAAATGCTCAATGACTTCGTTATGAACGAATTGATGGGCAGTTATGTAACAGTGTGATGGATATTGATTAATTAACAACCTGCAAACAATATTAGCCACCTGTGAACCCTCCCCAGATCGAAAAGCTGGCCAGTAGCTCAGCTAGGGGACTTCCTCTGCATGGCTAGCTAGCTGCCTAGTCCAGTAACTTTTCGCTCCATCACGGGTTAGGATTGGTCTGTTTCTTTTGTGTGTGTGTGTGTGTGTGTGTGTGTGTGTGTGTGTGTTTTTAACGGACCTCTGTTCTTATAGTAACGTTTACTTACTTGAATGAAACGATGTTTCACTTTATGTTTTTGGTTCTTTTGACATCAGCTAGTGTTCTGAATATTGCTTGTTCTCCAGGGAAAACACTAACAGTTGCATGCCACAGGTGTCAACAACAGCAATGGTCAGTTTTTGTATAAAAAACAATGAGACACACAAACAGCTGGTAATTGTAGATTGTTTATTTGTTTCTTCAATTTCCAATTGAATGATTTTCCTTTACAAAATATTGTATTTTCAGCTTTGGTGTTAAAAGAATGTCATTGCTCATAGTTTTTGCAAGTTTTCAATAGACAGGCCCGAGGCTATTCCATATATCGAATGGCTTTTCAGAACAGTACCAGTAACCCCCGCCCCACCACCACCACCCACCCGACAAGTCTACTATACTGTACATGAGTCATGTCGTTTCTCAGTGGCCTTTAGCATGCAAGGGGAGAGTTAGGCAAACCACAGACATCACGTTCACAAAACCAGCACAACGGGTTACCACTTCGACGTGTCTCAACAGCCTGCTGATCGGCAGAAGTTTCCAGCCACACGACTGAAAGGAAGCAGACCAAACTCTCTTCTTGCTGATTGCATCAACTCAAAGTCCTTTTAGAAGGGATGGCCTGTTTAAAATGGCACGGTTATACTGAGCCTGTTATTTGTAGTAGCAGTTCAATGAAACGTGATTAAGTACACTATGAAGTAGAGATTTTTTGATTGGCACCTCTGGAGCTGTGGGAATCCTCAGTAAATTTTAAGGGGCTTTATGTTAGAGGTCCTAATGCTATAGAGGAATCTTGTTTTCATAGACTCACTGACCGACTCTCTTGTGTGTTTGTGTGTAGTCTGTAGTCTTTTGAGTTGTGAGCCTACCTTCTAAGCCTCTCGGTCGGATTAGTGAGTCTTTTCTTTCGGCCCCCACTGTCTGACATGAACCTCGACGGTCGGCCACATCTGTTATTGATGTGGCCCACTCCAGGGAAGTCAAGGACATGACCTCGTTTGCCAGTCCTGTCTCTCAGTCCATTTCCCATCCCCCGCCCCCACCCCACCCCGCATGTCCTCCTAATGCACATTGACAGATTTGGTGGTCTTAAATCTGTGGCTTACTCACAGCCTAGTTTGATCTCATCTCTTCCCTGCTATAGCCATGCCGTGAGAGTTGTTATAGGCTGGTGTTGCGAATTTCAGTTCTGCTTGAAGTGAATAGTTGCACAAACTTTGAGATGATGTGTGCTAGGTTTGTCACGAAAGAACACCGACCTACACTCAAGCATTGATCAGAAATGCACAAGCTTTGACTTGACTTGGTTTAAGATTATTCAGTTATGGCCGAAGTCACTGTTATGTAGGCTGCATTTAAAGACTGCATTACTGAGGCTTGTTGTCAGGACATGTTCTCCCTTTCTCTCTGGTCTTTTCTACTTTGAATAAGCAAGCTGAATGGAGTGGAAGTCCTCGGGGGTTACGCCTACGCAAAAGAAAATATGAGGCTCGGAAAAGAACAGAGCTTGTGTTTAATGCAGACGTGTTCGGTCTCAAAAGAGTGCTTGTTGCAGTTTCTCACTTTGCTCCTGATTTTTTTCGCTGAATAGGCCTATAAGATAGGAACTAAAACGTTCAACTTTGCCACCCTCCACTGGCTCAGTGAAGGTTGCATTCATGCATGGATCCTCTTTACCCCGTTTTTTTCAGTGAATGGAGCCAAGTACATTGCTTCTGAGTCAAGAAGTGTAAAAGCCGGGAGCTGCCTGAACAGCTGGTTTTATTGTCTCTAAAGCAAACAGTCCAGCACTTTTTTATCGGGGCCTTATCGTAGTTGTAAATGTGTGTAACAGGTCATTCCTCTACGCAGGGAAGACACTCTGGCTTCCCATGACGTAAGCTACTGAAAGGGTATTGACGTTCCGCTTAGAGAAGCAAGCACTTTCACCTGGAGTGAGCTTCCGACGTGTGTGTGTGTGTGCGTGTGTGTGTGTCATTCTGTGTCAAAGTGAGCGTGCACATGTGTGTGTGTGTGTATGCTTTATCTGATCTCTAGGGGAAAGGGTGCCTATGGCCTTGGTGTAGCAAACAGGAAGCACAGGCTGAATTTCTCCTGGTTCGCTCCTCTCAGTGGTGAAAGCTAACGTCAGCACAGCCTGAGCAGCTGCTGGGAGGGCATAGGAAGGGTGCACAGAAGCTGGGAAGGTAAAGGCTGACGCACCAGGTGAGGGAGGGAAGGAGGGAAGGAGGGAAGGAGGGAGGGAGGGAGGGAGGGAGGAAGGGAGGAGGAGGGAGGTAGTTATCGAACACTTTGGCTGTATTTGGCTGAACTGTAGTTTCCTCTCAGAAAAGATGCGGGCTACGGATTTTTTTAAAAATTATTATTGTTGCGGAGCCCTTCGGCCCTTTAGCTTTCAACATAGTGGAGGTTCTGACAATAGCTGGGTATCCATTTGGCTTATTTGCATATTTTGGAGGTGTTCATGAAAATTTGCCTGAAGAAAATGTATGTTTCCATCCGCTATGGTATGCAAATTGAAAATGGACATTGATTCTTGATTCTTCTCTCGAGTTGCAAAAAGCTGTGAGACTAAAACATAAGGTTGTCTGTGAAATCTGTGTTGTCTGTGTGTATTATTTATGAAAACAAATTTGATACAGATAAACTCATTTCCATCAATGTAGTCATATTATAGGCTAAAATATGCTAATCAAACAACACCCTTTCAACACCTCAAATGTGTATATCAGGGCTCCCTTGAAAAAGAGATTTCAGATCTCAATGGGACTCACTTGATAAAATGAATGATAAAGAAAAATAAATAAAAGAAAATAGTATTCACATCCTAGAATTTAAAGTGTTTCATGTTGGTTGGAAACCCAGCTATTGTCACTGTAAGATTGCGTTAAAAACGAAACCAATGGAATTTCCACTGAAAGGGATGGCCTTTCATTGCCCTTTGTTGCATATAATAGTGGAGTATACAAGCATACATTCCTAGTTTGCTTGGTAAATATGTCACTCCAGGTGGTGGGGAACCTTTGATTTCCATTTCAAAGACATGCTGTTAAAGAACTGTACACTTATCTCCGACTGCGAAGGTCACACCAGACTCCATGGGAGTCGTGTGAGAGGTCGGCCTAGTGCCAGGTGTGTTAGTCTAGATTGGTTTCTATGACCCGACCCGATTGTGGCCGATCTAAACTTCTGTCTTATATGCTCCATTGTTTCCAAGAACTTTATGTTGGCTGGAAGGTGACTGGTTTCTATTGTCTTCCCTCCACAGAAAGGCGTTGCACATTACTGGTTAATGATGATTACGACGACGATGATGATGAAGACGACGACAACCAAGAGCTTTGAGCTCTAGCCACGAGACCCCATCATAGGGAAGCCGATGGAGGAGGCGCAGCGGAGTGTCCAGGAGACCCAGCCGGCGCTGCTGACCATGGGGGGAGTGGAGCCGCACGCACTGGGAGCGCCGCCGTCCCGAACGTCCCCACGGACAGAGCTCCGCGCCCCCACCGCCACTGTGGCGTCGTCGTCGTCGTCGTCGTCCCCTCGTGCCCTCGGGGAGAGCGGCTGGGTGGGACTCGGAGGAGGAGGAGAGTCACTCTCCTCGGACTGTGGGGGGGCATCAGACCTGCAGGACCTGGGTTCGGAGGAGGAGGGCAGCGAGATGGAGGGCAGCGAAGGCACGGAGGTGTCGCCCCCGGGCAGCGGCAGTGGCAGCAGAGGTGCCTGGGATGCCAGCTTTCAGAACGGGCACAGGGGTGACGAGGGCAAGCAGGAGGAGAATAATAATAATAGCAACAGCAACAGCAGCAGTGCCCATGCCAGCCCGGTACCCGCCAGCACCACCCCCAACTTTACAGGTGAGATGGGCATCAGTGTAGAATTTGTTAATGGCCTCCATTACAGTATATTACTGCCCAATTGACTGCTCATACCCCTAGCAATAACTTCGCCTGAATACAGTATGGATTTCAATCAGCTGCTCTGTGAAAAGCAGTTTGTCTTGATTGATTCTAACATGTACAGTGTGTGTGTGTGTGTGTGTGTGTGTGTGTGTGGGGGGGGGGGGGGGGAGTGTTTTATATAACTGTGTGTGTGTGGGTGCATGCTTGTGTGTACTGTATGTCTGTCTGTGTTTGACATACTGTAATTTCCCGCTTATAAATCACAGTTTATACATACATTTCTGCAGCCCTGAGGTCAATACTGAGGGTGGCATATCTACAGGCGTTTCTTCATTCTTCTCTGTGATTTAAAGCACAATCTAATCTAATGTGGCATCTAGTTTCAGGTGAAACAATTTGTTTCTGTAGGTTACAGTATGTCATTCACCTTATGAGTAACTTTAAACATCAATATCAATACCACCGTGCACTTACGACTCATGATAGATCTATCTATCTATCTATCTATCTATCTATCTATCTATCTATCTATCTATCTATCTATCTATCATGAGTCGTACTGTAAGTGCACGGTGGTAGTGTAGTAACTAAGGAGCTCCGCTAGCACTCAAATTTGTGAGTTAGATTGTTGTTCCTGGCCCCTGCCACTGGTGTCTGCAAGTTTCTTTACATAAAGGTGTCAGCTAAACACATAGATAACATAACAAACAAGAAAAGCACTCAGAGAGTGCAGACCTCCGCCTGCATTGTTCTTCTGAAGTTGTCATACTGTACATTTAAACCTAAACTATTCAGATCGCCACGTGGCCATACCATGTAATTACACCACTAACCTAAATACACAAAGGCCCTTTCCGAAACGGATCCCTACTCACTTCGACTCGGTTAGCGAGTGAACTTCCTTTTCAAGTCCACTCGTGGGTGCGGAGAACACTCGCATTTGAAGGGTTAGGGGGTTAAAACAGCGCTACATTTCGGATGCGCTTGAAGGGAGAAGGAAGTTGACGTCATATTCGTTTTCATAGAAATTATGAAGGCAATATATATTAAATCGCCAATTAAGATGTTCTGGACACCCCTGTGTATTAGGATATACATCCCTCTTCTCTCCTTTCATTACTATGAGTGAGGAGTTGCATTTTATGCTTTATTTAACATCAAAATATAAAAGTGCTGTAAATGCGACCTGCACATGTGTTTAAATAGTACAGCCTACTTCTGTACGATCTTGCACATTTTACTGAGTATCAAACTAAACATGAGTTGTTACAATATAGCTTAAATCACGCTTTTGTCTGTAAATGCTGTCATACGGACCAAAAAACAACTGGCATGGAGATACGCGAGCTGCACGAACACTTGAAAACGGTTGCACCTGCGTTTCAAGTCAGCATCGATGCTGACTTGCTCCTGGAGGCGTGGTAGCCCCTCTCCCTAGGCACTTCACTCGACTCAAAATTCGTTTCGGATGATACTTAATGTGGCGGACCCTCGCGTGAACGCGCAAACGAAGTGGAAGTGTGTAGTGTTAGAGTTTAGGGGCTGGTTTCGGAAAGGGCCAAACTCTACATTAATTTCCTGTGTATTAGCCGCATTGTGTATTAGCCGCAGGACAGTGTTATATACATGTTAATTTGGCAAATTTTGTCAAATCAATGTATAAGCTGCAGCTAATATTTGGGAAATTACGATAAGTCTCAAAACAATCGGTTCTACCTAGCTGGAGTTGCTGCAGCCAACAGCTAGATCTGCCAGACCGCTAACAGTGCTTCACTCTGCGGGCATGAACATGGGGGCTCATTGTTTGTGCTCACTGAATTGGATGTTAATGTTGCGCTTTGGATAATTAAGAAATGTATAACGTGAATTTGTGACTAGTGAACTTCTCAAAAAAGTGTTGAATCAAATGACACAGGGAATCACTTGGAATATTTTGTATTTTTGTATCATAAGTAACGAAGTATTTATTTATACGTGATTGTTGATTTACACACTATATATACATGATTGTTGAATGCATAATTATTAACATGAATGCACAATTTTTTTCGTATCATTTGCATAAAACACTGACATGCGTGTGTGTGTGTGTGTGTGCAGACATGTCTCAGACGCCGTCCCTGTCGTTGACGGAGCAGCTCCGACTGGGTCGGGATGACCCATCTGGGATGGGCGTCAGTGTGGAGTGTCGGATCTGCGGGGACAAGGCCTCCGGATTCCACTACGGTGTGCACGCCTGCGAGGGCTGCAAGGTGGGTCTCTCTCTCTCTGTATCTTCCTCCCTCTCTCTCTCTCTCTCTCTCCCTCTCTCTGTATCCCTCTCTCTTTCTTTCTCACACACTCTCTCTATCTCTATCTCAAATTCGAATTCGAAGTTCCTTTTTTAGCATGACTGTAAGGGAACAGTGTTGCCAAAACTATTTTTGCATACAGCATAACATACATAAGACCATAAGAGAAAAACAAAAACAGAAAATACACAAGGAGAGGTGGGTACATCAGTGTGGGGTGGACACACACACACACACACACACTCACTCACACTCTCTCTCTCTCTCTCTCTCTCTCTCTCTCTCTCTCTCTCTCTCTCATGACTCTAACTAACACTGTGAGCAAACACATACAAGGACCTTTCGAGGCCACAGCATTAGACGTGAAATACCACACACAGTGGACTGTTGAGACCGCTGAGGTCTGGTAGCCGCCTCTGTAGCCACGTGGCCTAAACAGAAGGACTGAGGAAGAGTTACTACCTTATTCCTGTTCCTACATTAAATTCACCCACAACTAGTGCTGGGACGATAACTGCATTACCACAATACTGCGGTGACGTGACGCCTACTGTGGTTCTGAGCTCGTCACTGCAAAACAAAAATGAAATCCCGGTAAAGGGGTGTAGTGCCAAATCGCGGTCATTTATTGCGTTTCAACCGCGGTAAGAAAAAGATCCATGCCGTCCCAGCCATACCCAAAACATTTTAAAATACACCATATGGACATGACATGCTGCCATTGCACACTTTGCACCATCCCCCCACTCACAGATCTGTTTAATAGCTCTTTCTTTATCTTATTATCTTTCTTTATCTATGACTTATCTATGAATTATCTTCCTGTACCACTGTACAGGAAGAAGTTGAGAAACTAACCATATTTTATTACATGCTTTACAATTATACCTCTATTTATGTGATGTGACGTGAAAATCCTTGCGTGTAGCTCCATATAAGAGTAAATAAATGAACGTTTCAACAAGAATGAGACTTGCATGACTGAATCTGATTCAGTGATCCTGCTAAGTGCACCGCACAGGAAAATAAACTTTATAGTGCAGCCACCCTCTCACCCACTCAGAAAGCTCTTATCTGCGTTTTATGTTTTCTTTTTTATTATGATCTTTACCTTTTAAACCATTCTTTGACTCTTGCCCTACTATGTGTTTATTTGTTATCCTCCTCGTCCAGGGTTTCTTCCGGCGCACCATTCGTATGAAGCTGGAGTATGATCGCTGTGAGCGCGCCTGCAAGATTCAGAAGAAGAGCCGAAACAAGTGCCAGTACTGCCGCTTCCAGAAGTGCCTCGCACTCGGCATGTCCCACGACGGTGAGCTGTGTTCCCACGGGTCATAGAATTTCTGGAATATCAGGGAATTTGAAAAAGTGTTGGCTTTTTAAAGAGACCCTATGCAACTTTTTCATAGTCATAAAATCGCTTAGAGATCGTTGTTTTGCTTGACTGACCAGTTTTATCGAAAACAGTAATATTTCCTCCCGCCCCCAGTGTCCCTATCCGCTATTGCAACCTTGCAGTTTGTTCAGGAGACGATCGTTCCCTGTTTACATCTGGAAGGCTGAGATGCATAAAGAACAAGAAGAACCATGCTTGCAATTTATATATAGCCTATATATGTATAAATATACACGCTAAAGCTGTTGGGGAAGCTCTGCAGAGAAATATGCAAGCATAAAACGAGCGAAAATGAAAAACGAAACCGAAACTTAAGATGAAATCGCCAATCCTGCATAGTTTCTCTTTAATGCAGTGTTTTCCTTTCCTATACTGCGACTGTTTCTTTGTCCATACAGGGGCAAATCGTTACTTGCATAAAACACTGTCCCGCGTCTTATACTGTACACAGGGAATGTAATGTAATGTGAACTGTAATGTCTTTTGTCCTTCATGCCTTGTATTTTTTTATCAACTTCCTGAAAGGAGTTGATTGGAGGCTGACAACTGCATTACATTACTGTATTTAGTTTGATTTGGTCCTCAGTTCTCCATCCTCAGGTCTGAACACTCCATGTCACACCATGGGAATGTGCTGTTCAGTTTTCAGTTAATCTCACTCTGCCCTCTAGTGGCATAATGTGGTATGGCATGACATCGCCTACATCATTTAAAACAGAAAGTCAGGGAAGAGAGAATCCGAAGCAGGCAGATCAGTCTGTACACATAGCAGGATAAACATACAGTATGAGTAAATATGTGACATATGTCCATGATAGACATAAAATATATCTTAAGTATTCAAGGTCAATGGTGGCTAAATTAGTGTATGGAGTAGAAAGGAAGTAAATATTGTATGTGTGGCTATTATGTCCTGACTGCCCTGACCCTGACCTTTGACCCTTCCCACAGCGATCCGGTACGGGCGGATGCCAGAGGCGGAGAAGAAGAAGCTGGTGGCCGGGCTGCTGGCGGGAGAGCAGAGCGTCCAGAATCCTGGCGGCTCCGACCTCAAGACCCTGGCCAAGCACGTCAACACTGCCTACCTGAAGAACCTCAACATGACCAAGAAGAAGGCCCGCAGCATCCTCACTGGCAAGACCAGCTGCACCTCGGTACTTGAGAACCTTCAGCATTTTTCAGGCCAAGAACCCGTTGGCTAATAGAGATCTATAGAGATTTGTGTGCGTACATTGTAATGGTATATAAAATACCAGTAAAAAAAAACAAAAACGAATTATTAACGGATTCATATATTTATTGAATACAACTTTTTTTTTTTTTTTTTTTTTTTAAGAAAATAATTGGGATTACATCATTTAGTCCCCCCTGTGTTGAAATTCTCTAGTCTAGAAGGTTTCTAATCCCATAGCCGCAGAAGGCCTGTTCACATTGCCCCAGCACACAGCAACACACTTGCAGTGAACCTCGAGTTCATTTGGCCAGTGTTAATCAGCCCAGTAGTGTCAATGGGACACATGAGCATTTCACCTGTCAAATAATATAAAAGAGGTCACTTATTATCATTACTGTATGTTGGAGTCTATTTAATAATGTTAATGTAGAAACAGCCCTGTGTGTGTGTGTGTGTGTGTGTGTGTCCATAAGTCTGTGCATGTATTCTACTGCATCCTTAATATTTGTGTCCCTGCACCCTTTTCTTCCATGGGGACATAAATAAATGGTTAAAGTGTACAGTATTTGTGTGTCAGTGCTGTATGTCAGACTCATTCTGCTGCCCTGTCCTGTCTTTACTCCTCGGCAGCCGTTTGTGATCCACGACATGGACACGTTGTGGCAGGCTGAGAACGGCCTGGTGTGGAACCAGCTCAATGGTGCCCCGCCCAACAAGGAAATCGGCGTCCACGTCTTCTACCGCTGTCAGTGCACCACCGTCGAGACCGTCAGGGAGCTCACAGAGTTTGCCAAAAACATCCCAGGCTTCGTGGACCTCTTCCTCAACGACCAGGTAACGGCATGCTACTTCTCATGGACTTTGACTTGTTCACAGCTAGCTCTGAATTATAGAGGGATTTGGAAGTTACTCATTTGACTTGGTGAATGGTTGAAACAAATATGTGGTGGAACTGGAAGTCTCATCAATCAGGATTTCATATAAAAACCTTGCTATCTATTTACCTTTTTCAGCTATGGATGTGAGTATACATGTATTATGTCACGTGTAGAGGAGGTGGCCTACCGTGTTAAATACATGTATACTGGGACTGTCGCAAAATCAGAATTTCTCTACACAATTAACATGGGCAAAATAATATAACATTTGAACAAATAATAATAATAATAATAATAACAATGTTATCAGTTAAATTCATTAGTTACTTATGTTTTGTCTTGATGTTTGGCAAACAAATTGAGTTGTGAGGTGGAGAGCTTGTATACATATGAAGAGAACAATGACTTGAATAATGACATATATCACACAGTGATACTAATTAAGGATATTGATTATGGCATTCTCAATATCTCTAAAACTGGTTTATTGTGACATGTTTCCTTAAGCTGAATTTAACCCGTGAATAAGCCAAACCTTTACTTGTGTGAAATGGTCTGTTTTTCACTTAGCTTCCCATCATAGAGTTGCTTATTGTGTGTGTGTGTGTGTGTGTGTGTGTGTGTAGGTGACTCTTCTGAAGTACGGTGTTCACGAGGCCATTTTCGCCATGCTGCCGTCGCTCATGAACAAAGACGGCCTGCTGGTGGCCAACGGGAAGGGTTTTGTGACGCGCGAGTTTCTCCGCAGCCTCCGCAAACCCTTTAGCGAAATCATGGAGCCCAAGTTCGAGTTTGCAGTCAAGTTCAACGCCCTGGAGCTAGACGACAGTGACCTCGCTCTGTTTGTGGCAGCCATTATTCTGTGTGGAGGTGGGTACAGTGGGACCTTTTATTTCCCTCCTTTCTTAAGATGACTAGAAACAACTGTAATTATAACATCATGCATGACCACAATAAGGAAAGTCTCGATATTATAGCATTCTTTCTTTTTGTGATTTGCAAAATGTGATTGATTCTGATGGGCTTTTTCTAATTTGCTTTCAAAATCGTTCTGAAACCAAACTCTCTTATGCCAATAATATTAGCTTATATGCTATAAACGAACAAACGAACAACATGCAAAAAAAAAAAAAACTACCAGAGATGTGATGTTTCAAGGTTAATCCAGATTTACGGATTTTCCGTCCTGAAAATGAGACCCAACCAAATTGTACAGATCAGCTTTATATATATTATATTACATTACATTACATTACATTACATTTGGCTGATGCATGTTTAGCCAAAGCAACTTTCAACATGGTTAACAGTTTAAAACTTTTCCCCATAGTTTTAAACAATTCTTCCAATAATAAAACAATTTAAAAGGTAGAGTACAATAAGAACAAGGTCAGATAAGGTGATAAGTGCTAGAATAAGATGGAGAGGGATGTCCCTGCTCTAGTAGGAACTGGTAGCGCATTCCACCAACGAGGAACAACAAATGAGAACAGGTTGGATTGGCATACTGGTGCTAGACGTCGTTCAGAGGGATGGTACCCCAACTTTCAGAAGTCCTTTGCTACATGTAACAGACTGCTGTCAATGGCAATGGGTTTTGTGCTTCTGATTCACGTCTTTCATATCACTCTGCTAGTGCATTCACTTGTGGATGTCATTGAAAGGGTGAAGCAGATGGGGTGATCAGCTGCATTTTAGAAAATGTTTGTTTGGCGCCCCCTGGCGTCACATGTCACCCAAAAGATATTTTGGGATGGCCTTCTATATCACCATGAGAAAACGGATGAGGACAGCGCTAAGAGTTTTTATGGAAAAATGTAGTCTATGCTACAGGCATTATGCCCAAATAGTCCCTTCGCTATGTGCTCTGTATAATTTCCTGCTTTTTCGACCTTTGCCAATCACAACGCTGAACTACAGTACATTACTAGAGTGGAGTGCACCTGCTTCTTCTGTAGGTCATTTTGGATAAAAGCATCTGTTAAATGAATAAATATATTTTTCTATGTTGTAGACCGTCCAGGCTTGATAAACGTGAAACAGGTGGAGCAGATCCAAGATGGCATCCTGCAGGCCTTGAACCAGCACCTACAGCTACACCACCTGGATTCCCCTCACCTCTTCCCCAAGCTGTTGCAGAAGATGGCCGACCTGCGGCAGCTAGTCACAGAGAACGCCCAGCTTGTGCAGATGATCAAAAAGACGGAGTCAGAAACGTCGCTCCACCCGCTCCTGCAGGAGATCTACAAGGACATGTACTGAAGCAGACGCAATGTCGCTGCACTTGCTCCTGCAGGAGATCTTCGAGGCCATGTACTGAAGCTGAGCTCCATGTGGACTGACAGGGACAGGTCCTGAGGGACTGTCTGACCCTCAGACATGGGAGTTCAGTCTTAAGAATTGGGAACTTTTTTTTTTTTTTTTTTTAAGATCATGAATATTGAATTTTTCAGACAATGTCACAATTTTGTTCTTGCAAATGGAATGGCATTTATTCCACAGCCATTTCTACCTGAAACAGGTTTCACGGTTACAGCCCTTACGTCCCTCCTGTTTATCAGCTTGAAGATACAAGTGTTTTTTTTGTGTGTTTGTGTGTGTGTGTATGTGAGCAAGAGAGGAGGGAATGTTCATGGTCATATATATATTTTTTATGTTGATAATGTTTTTAAAATGTTAATCATGTTTTCCATTATGGCTATAAGCTTAGAGAAGAAACTAGTTGAGTTGCTACTAGGTGACCGCGGTTAATCTATACTAAAGATCAGGGAGTGGAGTGGCACAGGACTGCCTGTAGTCCTCCAAGGTTTTCTCCTATCACTTTCTTTAACTTTCTCAGAGTTTTAATACCGTAAAAGCACACAAACTTTTAAGTGATAGACAACAGAAAGATGTGAAAGGTGTGTTTCTGTTAAAGTAACATAGCTTGTTTAATATTGCCCTTACTAAAAAAAAAAAAAAAAAAAGACGGCAAGAAACCAGCTTATGCTGGTAGCTGATTTTAGCTGGTCTTTGCTGGTTTTCTATCAGCTATTGCTGGTCTTTGCTGGTGTAGCTGGTTAGGCCACCAGGTGGACATGTTGGCGTGACCATCTGAGGAAGCTGGTCATGCTGGTGTGACCAGCCTGTCGTGTGGGATACAGCTGGTGTAAGATGGTCATGTTGGTGACCAGGCTGCCAAGCTTGACATTGTTGATGCAAGATGGTCATGCCGATTTGCTAGAATGACCAACACAAGCTGTCATGGCCAGTAAAAACCAGCAATGTACTGTAGATCAGCAACACCAACTAAAATGATCAGCTTGAGGTGGTAAGACAAGCAAAACCAGCTGAATTACCACCGTAAGATGGGTAAACCAGCTGAAGGTATGTTTTCGCAAGAGTTTTGCTGGTCTAGCTGGTCAACCATCATAGGGTGGTCAAACAAGCTGGTCAACCAGCAAACCACCTTTAGCTGGTCAGGCTGTTTTTTTCAGCAGGGACAGATCATTGTGGTGATGTCATTCACGATAACGCACACCCCCTCACTTGTTTATTTGCTTTTGTACTAGTGTAACAGTTGCGGGAAAAAAAAAAAACAGTTATAAAAAGAAGCCCAAAATATTATTTCAATATTGTTGGATCTTAACATTGGCTTTTTCCTCAACAAAACAGCAGAGTAAATAATACAATTCTGGAAATTGTTATACCACCAGTGGCTTTTTGCTACCCAACAACGGTGTGTTAACTTGACAGTGGAATGGTACAAACGTCAACTTTAGGTGCATTTCAACCAATCCAATTGTGTGACTGGACCTTACTGTTGTGTATGGACATATATTTAAAACGTGTTTTAGTCCTAAGCATGTTTACAAGCAGGAAACTGAAGGGAAGGAAGGGGATGTGGAGGAGGAGGAGGAGGAGGAAGACGCAAAGGAGCATCTACTGTGGATCAAGTAAATCCAGGAGGCAGCATGCTGCTGGAGTCCTGGATGGGGAACAATGGGGACTGACGGAAAAGCAATTGGATTCAGCTCTCGTTGTCATGCTGCACAATATGTAAAACACACAAATGTGTTTTATCACCGTGATCTATGCAGAGTTACAACTGACTTACACTTTTTACATTTTCTCATTAAAAAAAGAAAATATATGATCTACATGTTTTGATTTGTGTGGTTTTCACTAAAGTATAGTGTGTGGTCCCATTGTGTCAGCTCAAAGTCATTGCTATCAGCTTTTTTTGATATTGGTTTCAAAAGTGAGTAGAATTTTTTATAGTTTTTTTTATATCGTCCTCTGTTTGTGCAATGTCAGCTGATAGCTGATAGCATTGACTTTGAGCCGACACAATAGAAAAAAGGGTTACCCATACAATTAGTGGAGCAAGTTTAATGCGTAGTACTGTAGTACTCATATTTAGCTTGTTAGGACCACTGTTACCATGTTTGGGGTTTCTTATCTTGTCTCACTGACAAAGACATTGAACTTTAATCTTTTGTTGTGCCGAGCCATTAGAAATGGGATGATGATGTCTTTGAACAATTATCGATTATTAATCATGCATATTTTTTAAATAAATAATAATGACCAGAGACTGTAACGAAATAGTACTATTTTTCACATTGGATACAATAATGATTGTTATGAAGATAAACTTCAAATACAGTGGGGTGAACATGTATTTGATACCATGCTAAAGTTGAAAACCTAGAAAGACAAATATAAAATCATCATTTGACAGTTTATCTTAATGCCTTAATTAAAAGAAATGAGTAAAAATCTAACCGCTAATGACACCAATTTTCTTTGTGATTGAAGAATGTATCGTAAATAAATAAATGTTCTTCCTTAAATGCTAGGGGGAAGGAAGTATTTGACCCCCTATGTAACCCTATGGGAATTTAACACAGGGTTAAAGGCCAGCTATTTCATGGATCTAGGATACTATGCATCCTGATAAAGTTCCCTTGGTCGTTGGAATTAAAATAGCCCCACATCATCACATACCCTTCACCATAGCTAGAGATTGGTACGGTGCTTTTTCCAGTAGGTCTACAGTATTAGCCTGTTTGATGCTCATTGCTGCCATCTTGCATATCACCATTACTGTGTGCCTGCGGAGAGTGACGAGTGACACTTGCCTGTGCTTTTCGATGAAAGCATCCTGTCAGATAATGTCTAACAAGAGATCCTGCTCATGAAAGAAAATGTCAGGTGAAAGGGAACATTGGGTAGATGATGTCAGATTGTTGCCAAAACTCAGATGAAGGTAATTAATTAACAACATAAGGTATTAAGACGTGTATTAGTTACAGCTAACCTCTGCAATAGCTGCCTACAGAACCAACGTGCTACTTTCTTAGCAGCCAGGCACGCAGTAATGGCGACGCTGCGTTACTTCCGTATTTCGCTGAATTTGTGAAGGGTTGAGGTCAGGGGAAGATGGGGGCCACACCATGAGTTTCTCTCCTTTTCCTGCCTATACCAGCAGATTCTTTGCAGCATGAAATGGTGCATTTGTCATGTATAAAGATGATTTTGAGAATCGTACATGATAATTTGCATGGATGTACCAAAACATTCGCAACTTGATCAAAGGAATGAGAAACTGTTTTTTTTGATGTGCACAAGTGACACAATGATCTGAAGATTGAACAGTTTTGAGAATTTCAATTCTGATCTGAGAAATGTACCAAAACGACTGAGAAAAACTGTAAGACATAAATGCAACTTGCCAAGACCTTCCACTTCCACATTCCATTCCAAGTTGCTTCTCTTGTCTGATTTTGTATTCATCTCTTGATAATTAGAAACAATCCCTAGCCCAAGTCTATCACCAGAGAGCCATAGACGCAAACATGCTCTCCTTTTGTTTCTTCTGTTAACTGATCAGAACTTCTTCCAAGACTCACTTGATATGCTCAGGATATGAAGCAGAGTTCCCTGTGACGTAAGGATTTTCCTCTCCAAGAATGTGTTATTAGACCTCCAAGTCCACAATTAGCCATGAGTTGGTGTTACATGTAATGGTTGTTTTTACACATTTAGTTCCTATCTAGGTCATTGTTAAGAAAACAAAACTCTGGTTCCATTGGAATCACCTCGAGGGGTTATGTCCATCAACCACCCTTTAGTGTGTGTGTGTGTGTGTGTGTGTGTGTGTGTGTGTGTGTGTGTTGTGTGTGGATGCTCTGTGTATGTTGGGTCTGTGAGGGCGTCATGAGTGAACTTTGCATAAATAAACAAACAGAGGTAGTAACAAAGGTCAGACAGTGTTTCTCTCTCTCTTTCTGTCGGTCTGTGTGTGTCTGTGTGTGTGTGTGTGTGTGTGTGTGTGTGTGTGTGTTTGTATTTGTTTGTGTGTCTGCGTCGTGTGTGTGTGTGTGTGTGTGTATGTGTGAGTGCATGTGTGTTTGACAGTGCTGATGTATTATGAGACTAATGCATTCTGGGCTCTTACATTGTTGTGTTTTGTTTATGTATGCATCTTCATAAAGGTTGAAAGGGTAAGCTCATGGCTATAGCTGAGGCGCTCGTCACTGTGACGTCACTGAGGGGGATTCCACTGGGACAACCTGCCCACAGAGTGACGTTGCAGAAGAGGGAATCCCTCATTATGCCACTACTTTGGGTGTGCTGCATGGCTGTGTACTGCTACATTTGTGTTTTGTGTCTTTTGTCTAAAGTTGTCCACACACACAAATACATGTACATACAGCATACCTGTCCATCCGTCCGTCCGTGCATTTATCTATCTATCTATCTATCTATCTATCTATCTATCTGACTACGGTATCTTGGTGCATTAACACACTTTGCACACTTATGAAGTAGCTCCAATTTGTTGGCCGCATCAAACTTGTTTATTACAGTAATTCGCCAAACTTGTTGTGAATTTTAAATGAACATTGCACCTAAGCTGAAATACAGATGTCCAGAACATACTAACATTGTAACATATGATGGAGGTGGATTTCAGCTATTGGATGGCATGTAGGCTAAGTTAGCGACGTTTCAAAGCTTAGGTTCATCAGAATCCTGGGATATGCCTGCTTGTCAACAGTAGAGATAGAACTAACAACTGGCTTTTGGCCATAACGGTAGTTTTTCCTGCAAGTTTAGAGATTAGTTGATATGTGGCGGTAAAAAGTAGTTCTACATTCGAGACAGTTGGCAATTTACGTTATAGTTTACATTAAGTAAGTTTTAGCGCTAGTTTTAGCGTTTACATTATAACCGGTAATGAACACAACACAAGTAGCAAGAGTGGAATAAGTGGGATTAATGGACTCCATGGCATTCGGTTCACAGAAATAAATGCATTTGTGCGTGAACGCCCATGCATTTATTTCTGTGAACCGAACAAGATGTCATGGTCATTATCCCTTACACAAAGGGGCAGGGGGAGCAGGACATGCAAGCTGGTGCCAGAGGGGAGGTGTGTGTGTGGGCACATGTGTTCTTTGTGTGTGTTGTGGCTGTGAACTTTGCATGAATAAATAAACAAACAGAGGTAGAGATAAATACAGTATATCATGTAAGCCATCGACTGACACACACACACACACACACACACACACACACACACACACACACACACACACACACACACACACACACACACACACACACACACACACAGTGGACGGGATTCCATTGGGACAACCAGACCACAGAGTGACTAGGCATGAGAGGGAATCCCTCATTATGCAAATAGCTGGAGTGATGTCAGAACTATATTATCCTGGACCATATTGACAAGACATGTTTGAGCCAACAAACCCTTTTTTTGCCAAATAATGACCTGAAACTTTTACTCGTGATTGTTTAAGATTTCAGATTTAAATTAATATTAAAAGAAAATGCTATTATGAAATAATGTCTAGTCATTGTTTGCTTCTCTGTTTGTGTATGTAAATGACAAACAACCACCAACTACAGGGTACACACACACACACACACACGCACAATGTGTAATGTTTTATTAAATACATGGGTAACACTTTATAATAACTACAATTCATCACCTATTAAGCATTTATTAGTTAATGGTTTGTTCATCATTAGTAATTAATTGTTCATGCATCATTTATCATCAGTTAAGCATTTGTTCATAAAGTTATGATTGGTTTGTTCATAGTGAATAAGCCTATTTCTAAAATATGTATAAATTGTTGCTGATACTTAATATATCATGCAATAACATTTTGTTAATGAATTACTATTATCATTATTTAACAGTTACATATGCAATAATGATCAGTAAGGATGTGAATACATGTTTTATAAACCACTTCCTACTTCATGATTAACTCAGGAGTTAAAAGTGGTTAGTTAATGATATTTTGTGGCATCATCTAAAGTAAGGACTTTTTATGCCTTGCTACACATTTGCAAATTAGTTGTAAATACTACATTCACATTCATTCATTAAGCTGACAATGTTATCCAGAGCAACATACACATGTCAATTAAATTAAACACAATAGCAGAAGCTGGGAATCGAATCCCCAACTGAACAGGCTTCAAAATGATAGCCCTACTCCTTAACCACTACACTACTTCTGCTATTATTCTGACATAGATGGGATCTAGTTTTACTTATTTTAAGATAACTACTTTCCTGTTATGCGTATGATTACATTTGATGTAGCACTAAGCAGCGCATACAAGAGTTAGAGAGTTATAGTATACAAGTAATTGACTGACGTATACTGAAGTGAAGTTAACCTAGTAAAAACATGGTCACTTTACTCTGGTGTTTATTGATTGTTTGTTGTGAAGTTAAGAACACAACATCCACATAAAACTATCCAAGAGTGTCTTCTTCTACACACTGTTAAGCATGTTTTTAAAGGCTGTGTTATTAATTTTAAAGCATAATTCCTAAATTAACTCTCATCTGTAAATCATGCGTATAAACAATTAAAAATGTTTGTTCATAGTAAACACACGCATCTATTCTACATTTTCAAATTTATAGTTATTTTGGCAATGGGCAGAGGTAGTGTAGTGGATAAGGCACTGGGCTAGCATGCTTTAGGCTCAATAGTTGGGGGTTCGATCCCCAGGTGCCACATTTGTGGCCTTGCTCTTTAACTTCATTGATAGTGTAAGTCTCTTTGGATGAAAGTGTCTGCTAAATGAATAAATGCTACTGTAACCTATATAACTCATTTGTAAATGTGTAGCAAGGCATTATATATACAGTCCTCAAATATTATTATACATTCAAACATTATCTAACCACTTGTAACTTCTGAGTTAATAATGAATTACAGTATGAGGATTAACATAGGAGTAATACTCCACAAATGATCATCAAAGTATTTACTAATAGTTTGTAACTGGTTCATGTCTTGTCAATATGATCCAGTATGATACAGTTCTGACATCACTCCAGGTATTTGCATAATGAGGGATTCCCTCTCATGCCTAGTCACTCTGTGGTCTGGTTGTCCCAATGGAATCCCCCCCACTGTGTGTGTGTGTGTGTGTGTGTGTGTGTGTGTGTGTGTGTGTGTGTGTGTGTGTGTGTGTGTGTGTATGTGTGTGTGTGTGTGTGTGTGTGTGTGTGTGTGTGTGTGTGTGTGTGTAGATGTAGGTGTGTGTGTAGGTGTAGGTGTGTGTGTGTGGGCACAGAGTGAACTTTGCATAAACAAACAAACAAAAGTAGTAACTAAGATCAGACTTTCCAATACATTGAACACATTGACTAGTGAACAATGTAGTGTGTGTGTGTGTGTGTGTGTGTGTGTGTGTGTGTGTGTGTGTGTGTGTGTGTGTGTACAGTTCAGCACAACTCACTTGCTCACTTGCAAAAGTTTGTCTCCGAAAACCGTTCACTCATGCTTCACACTAAATTCCTTTCTCAGATAAAGAGTCAGGTACCACACAATTGCACAGATCCTTCTCAGTTTGTAGTTTATCAATTTATTTATTTTTTGAAGTCGCTAGCTCATTTCTTGAAACAGACAGGACGTTCTCCACTGTCTCGGTGCTTTTGCCAAAGCAACCTGATGGTTCACCTGCAAAAGCTCATCTCTCCCAAAACAGTTCACTCATGTGTCAAAACTAAACTTCTCTCTCATCTAAATAGTCAGTTCCTTTGGAATTGTGTAAGCACTGTCAAAATGTTTAGATATTTTGTCACTATGGCAGAAGAGAAGACCATGAAATATCCCTTATTTTGACAAGTTTTCGTCGTTTTGTCTTCCACATTCATGAAAGTGTGGGTACGAATGTTGAGTAATGTTTCATGAATCAGACATGAATGCTTCATGTGCAGATCATGACACCTGTTATGAATGTGTTATGAATGAACCCGTCAAGTGTTACCAACTTTTCCTTTGTTAGTCAAGTTCTAGTTTCACCTGACTGTCAATTATCAAATGTTCTAAGAGATTCATAAATGGTGTTCATTCATGATATTATGTTCTTGACTAATTTAAACAAATGAACAGACTCGTGCATGTGATGACTTATACAATGAAATGATGTTGACATGTTTGCAGAAAACAACCGTTAGACTGAGAATCGACAGTTAATTTAGATCAACAAGATCTATTCACTTGGAAATTGTGCTAAGTGTAGGCTACTTGTACTTAGTAATTTGCAAAGATGTACTGAGATACTGAGACGTACTAAGACAATTGCAACTTGATCAAATGAATGAGAAATTAAATTGTATTGTGGTTTGGAGATGTGTCCATGTTATTTTGAGAATGTAATTTCTGTTTCAAGAAATGAGCCAAACCAATGGAGAAAAACTGCAGTGAAATGTTGAATATGCATTGAATATGAATTTTCTTGACATTGCACAATAAACCTGTGATATTTCTTAGCTTGTGTGTGTGAGTGTGTGTTTGTTTGTGAAAATGTATCGCTATTAAACTCCTCCCTTTATACTACTATTTCACCTCATTATCATCCATAAATAGACCCTTGGTTGTGCATACCCCCAAACCATCTCTTTAAGGGAAAGATAATGATTGCAGAAGTGTGTTGGTAATTGCTCACTAGTCACACATTGGATTGCTTAGACTGAGTACAGAGAATAGCAAGTTCAGCCCGGTAGCTGGTCATGGTCCTGGGATGCCAATAGCAGACATCAAATGCAAGTGATGTCAGCTAATTTAGAGCTTGGAGTTAATAGTGAAATGGAGGAGTAGGAGAGGAGGCGGAAGGCTCTGCAACTCCAGCGTAATGGGTAGTAAGGTGGGTTTTATTCCGTACGAACAGAAGTGGTCCGAGTGAGGATGGCTGTCAATCAACCCTACGTGCTTTTACCGAACTTTGTTTAGAAAACATCATTAAACATTGGGTGAGGCCGAGGCAAAGCAGACTGCAGTTCTTTCCACCAAGTGTAACAGCTGATGTTGGCCCAGGATGTCTGTTGTGTGATGGACAGAATCACATGATTTAGCATGGGAGCTGGCCGTGGTCCTGGAATGCCTGAAATGGTGATTGCAATGGAGCGATGGCTGCTTGCACCCCTCTGTGTAAGGAGGACGAGTACATTAGGTGACTAGATGAAAGTGGTACTACAGGTGAAATGGAGGAGTATAAGCAATGGAGAGAACTTGTGATGATACATCAGCATTGTGCAACACACAGACACACCTGTATAGATGCTCAGGTGCACTCAAGGTAAACAATGCCGTTATCTCTACCTGTTTGTTTATTTATGTAAAGTTCACTCTGGTACCCACATGGCCAAAGTGCACACAGAGAGAGCACACTTGCCCACACACACCTACACACTCATGAGTGGCTCCATGCCGTATCTGGACACCCACTCAAGGTGATTCCTCTGGCATTACCTGGCCACAGCAAACCCTGTCTTTCACCTGATGTGTGAAAGTGATAGCAGTGATAAAACCTTGTGTTAATTTGAATTTATACACAGATCTAGTATGACACACTAATATCTGAGTGGTATTTGCCTGTGATTTAAATATTCAAATAAACACACTATAATGGTTGGGCATTATTTCATACCACAGTGAGAGGAGAGGAGATATTTAGAGGAGATGCCTTTTTTAAGGGATAATTTGATATACACAACTCATGATCTACACATGGATGATAAGAAGTTCAAACTTTCATTGGGAGCACAATTATGTTAATTGGATGTCTGTTATGTGATGGACAGAATCACGTGTTTATTTTATTTATTCACTTATTTTGTCCGCAAAGTGAAAAGTGCATTTGACTTCTACTTGGATCAGAAAACTGAAAAGATGTCCAATACATGTAACATATATTTTTTTCAGTTCAGAAATATGTATATCCTCAACATTTTATATTGAGACATTGTTACATTTACACGTCAGACATTTGCACAACAATACACGTTTTGTGTGTGTGTGTGTGTGTGTGTGGACAGACAGTATTATGTGCCACAATGTACCCTTTGTTGTCTGTCATTTGCAAACACAAACAAAGAGACAAACAAACAATGACTAGACATTATTTTCTAAAACCAGCATTTTCTTTTTAAGATGTATTTACAAACACAAACAAATAGACAAACAAACAATGACTAGACATTATTTCCTAAAACCAGCATTTCCTTTTTAGGATTTATTTAGATCTGAGAGCCTTAACAATCTTGAGTAAGAATTTCAGGTCATTCAAACGATTTGTTGACTCAAACATGTCTTGTCAATATGGTCCAGGATAGTTCTGACATCACTCCAGCTATTTGCATAATGAGGGATTCCATCTCATGCCTAGTCACTCTGTGGTCTGGTTGTCCCAATGGAATCCCCTCCACTGTGTGTGTGTGTGTGTGTGTGTGTGTGTGTGTGTGCACTCATGTACTATCTGTAATTTGCTTAATGGAGCATCCACTGTTCAAATCTACATCAAACTGAGGCTGATAAGGTACCGACCGACAATTGTTTTTGTCATATGGTTTTGGTATTTTGTCTGCTTAGAAATACAGAAGAATTAGCCAAATTTCGCAAGATGTCACCACTGTGTAAATTAACTTCCTCTTGAACTGCACAGTTCATAGGAAAGACAGAAACAAGAAGACCTTTTCCCCTGCTAATTAAAGTATCATTAACATCAAAGAGGCTGTACACCTGGACACTGTGCAAAGGGCTTATTATGTATGAGAACATAACATTGTCCTCCAGTTTCTGTCTATGTGTGAGTGTGTACTGTATATGTGTGTCTTAGATCTGACTCAGTATGTCCTACTGTAGCTGGTGGTATGTGATATACATATACAATCAAATAGACAAGGAAACAATGGTTGCACATTTTTGTCCTGAAAGTGAAAGGAAAAGGGATACATGTGCAATTGCATTTTTTTGTTTGTTTTCAAGTTTCAGGAAACTTGTATTTCCATCAATATAACTACAGCTTCTAACAAGAGTTTTTGAGTTGTGAGTGTCCTGCTATATTTCATTGTGTCCACTCTATTAGTGAATGGTTGCTGTCCAGCATGGTTGCTGTCCAGCACCTTGGTGCTGAAGGAATCCACCAGGAATCAAATGAAGAAGTCACCAGCTTATCATATTATTGCATTTGTGGTTGACTTTGAACAGGATAGGGCAGGGGTCGGTAACCCAAAATGTTCAAAGTGCCATATTGGACCAAAATCTGTCTGGAGCTGCACAAAATTAAAAGCCTTATATAAGCCTTATGAAGGCAACACAGGCTGTAGGCTAAGTGTATTAGCTTTTTTAGCCTACTATCAAAATGACTAAGAAGGCTACAAATAGCCTACATAATGAGCATTCATGATAGTAGCGGACATTCAGACATGAAGCATAATGGATACGGCCACCTGTTGTTCACACATCTAATGTAGAATTTCCGTCAATTGGGCTTTAGTTCGCTGGGCAGATAGGGATATGAATATGAGCTAATAGCCTACTGTAAATGTGGCCGCGCTGTCAGCTGTGCATGTCAGTCCCAACTGGGTTGTCAGCTGCAAATGTACAGAAGGCCTAGCATGCCTTCCCTGAAAATGTCATTCTAAATGTTTGTTGTTCGACAACTTCATTACAAAGCAAACATGCAGGAAATCCTTCCGCATTGGCAATGAAAACACATGATTCGGTCCATTCTGCTTTAAATCATCTGTTGTCATCGGCTATCTTTCTCTTTTTCCATTTTGGATCCATGGCCCATGATGACACACCCGCCGGTTTGTTTACAACCATAGGAAACGTGTCGCAGGCTATTAAAGTTCTCGCAGGCAGAACTTTAATATTTATTATGCACATTTTTACAGCATTGGGAAACGTTAAGAATGTTTGTCCTCCTACAAAAACCATTAAAACAAAAAATGTATCCCCCCATTAATTTTCATACCTTTTTGAAGATGCTCCAGGGAGCCATCAGGGGGTCGTTAAAGAGCCACATGCGGCTCTAGAGCCGCAGGTTTCCGACCCCTGGGATAGGGGGATGAAGAATAGTTTAATATCTTATGTGGAAGAAAATGCTTTTATGATTGAGACCAATGAAACCAGTCAATCAAAGTACCGTATATGCGTAGGCCTAATGAGAGTCTCCTGTCATCAGTGGTTAGTCTGTGTCAGTCTGTGGTCAGGTTGGACCGATGGAATCCCCTCCAGTTTTAAGTTTTAACAAGCATGTGTGTGTGTGTGTGTGTGTGTGTGTGTGTGTGTGTGTGTGTGTGTGCATGTGTCTGTAGGTGTGTGTGGGGGAGCATCAGAGTGAACTTTGCATAAACAAACAAACACAAGTAGTAACTACTGTAAGTTCAGACTCATTCTCTCTCCAATACATTGAACACAACAATGTAGTGTGTGTGTGTGTGTGTGTGTGTGTGTGTGTGTGTGTGTGTGTGTGTGTGTGTGTGTGTCTGTGTGCGTGTGTCTGTGTGTTTGTTTGTGTTCCATAGCATGGATACAACTCTCAAGGGCATTCCAATGGGACCAGAGTTTTGTTTTCTTTACAATGACTCAGAGATAGGAACTAAATACGTAAAAACAACCATTAATAAAATGTAGAATATGCACAGCTATAGCATCGGCCTGGGTCTCCTGTAATACTACGGTGTACCACATGTGGCGCTGTACTAAACCAATGCTGGACAATGGAAGAGTGCTGTGTGGCTGTGTTCAAGACAACCCGAGTCCTACAAAATGTAGCATCTCTTTTAACACCAACTCATGGCTAATAGGGGGCTTGGAGGTCTAGTACCACATTCTTGTTCTGTAAAATCATATGAAGTTAAATAGAACAAATAGAAAGGAGTATAATGGACTAAGACAACAAGTATCACTGTAAAATTCCTCGACAGGTTGATTGTGGAGATAACACTGCTGCAGCTTGTCATTGTGCCTCTCTCCCACTCCATGCAAATTTATGGAGAGGAAAATCCCTACGTCACAGGGAACTCTGCTTCATATCCTGCACTAGAGAGCATATAAACTGAGAATAATAGAGAATGAAACAGATCGCACCTGCATCAGTTCTGATCAAGTACTACATTTTACAACAGAAGAAGCAAAAGGAGACTCTACAATGCAGTCATTTACACTTCTGGTAAGAGCCCTTTTACTTCTATGGTTCTCTGTTGATTTGATTCCAAGGCTTGGAATGTCTTGGTGAAAGGTTTGATGTGGAATGTATTGGCAAGCTATGTTTAATCTTGAATGGCTTGGTGAAACATTTCTTGAATTAACCAAATGTTTAATGTGTTCATCAGTTCTTTCTTGTATGAGTCACATTTTAGTTAGAACACTTTCGATTTAGGGGAATTGAGATAAGACATTTTTTTCATACTGTACATCAGTCAATGTTTATGATTGCTGTATTTGTCTGTTTGTCCAGATATCCGTTCTTTTTGTGGGCACGAGTGTCTGTTCTCCACTGCCAGTAACTGTGACATGGCCCTGTTCTAGCTGTGAAGAAAAGTGTACAAACCATCAAATTCATCATTTCAAGGATACGATAAGCTACCTTTTCAAGACCAATACAGATTATATGAGCAAGTCTATAGCCACGTGGACTTACGAGTGAGTATAATTCTGCCTCGTTTTGTTTTCTCAATATGCTGAATATGTTTGAGTACTTATGCATCCTTAGGCATGACATTTAACATGACTGTCATCACTGGTTTCTTGCAGGCCAGAGGAAAGTATACGCGATAGGATTCCTAGAACAATCATGCATGCCCGCTGCAGTTCTGAATGTAGAGGCATAGTTTCTGGAATGAAAGTTAAACCAGTGGCAATTCAACACCAAGTCGACGTTTACTACAAAAAACCTTGTCCAGAGAAAAAATTCTACAAACTTGAAAAAGATACAACAATGATTAATGTGGGTTGCACTTGTGTTGAGAGCTAAGTATGTATACTGTCCTACAAAGAGCCCCATTCTTTTCATAGAATTTACTGAACATCATGTTGGTCATGATCAAGATCATATTGGTCGAGCTGAAGAATGTACTGTTTTTGTAAAACACATCCGTTGTGCGCTGCTGTTTATTTGGACTAAAGCACTCTGAATATATGACACATATAATATAAATAAAATAATAATAAAAGCATGTCTTATTCTATGCATATTTATTTGTTTGTTTGTTTAACTATTTGCTACAACTCAATCCATACTGACGTTGGCCATGTCAGTGCCTTATTACAGTAATGTCACTGATTGGAGAACTATTTCTTTGAGCACAATTCCCATTTGGTGTAGTTAGCACTCCTACATGGCTGAAAACCTGAAAAAAATATTCCATTTGTCATTCACATATGGAGTCTACTGACAAAACCACATCATGAACGTTTTCATACAGTAAGCTGCTAATTGATGTGCATTTGTTTTAGATTGTGTCTGATTTGTGTTCCACTGCTAAGGAGCATTTGCTGTCCAGCTCAGTGCTACTGAACTAGTCCACCAGACAAAGACTAGCTCAGGGTGGAAGGGCTGGATGGTATTTTGAGTTTCTAATCTAATTTTTTTTGATGACTTTGACATAGTCAGTATGACATCTGTACCTCAACGTATTCCCTTTACTGTAATAAAGAGTTCCCTCGTAGTGCATTATCACTCTGTGGCGAGGTCATCCCAATGGAATCATTGTGAATGTGTGAACGTGTGTTTGTTTGTGAAAATGTATCGCTATTTAGCTCCTCCCTTTATCCTACCATTTGATGTCATTATCATCCATATACTGTAGACCCTTGGTTGTGCATGCCCCAAACCGTCTCTTTAAGGGAGAGATAATTATTGCAGAAGTGTGCTGGTACAGTAATTGTTCACTAGTTCGCACATTGGATTGCTTAGACTGAGTACAGAGAATAGCAAGTTCAGCCCGGTAGCTGGCCATGGTCCTGGGATGCCAATAGCAGACATCAAATACGAGTGATGTCTAATTTAGAGCTTAATAGTGAAATGGAGGAGTAGGAGAGGAGGGGGGAGGCTCTGCAACTCCAGCGTGACATAATGGGCAATACGGCTTTATTCCGTATGAACAGTGTGGTTCCAGATGTGATGGCTGTCAATCAACCCTATGTGCTCTTACCGAACTTTGTTTAGAAAACATCATTAAACATTGGGTGAGGCCGAGGCAAAGCAGACTGCAGTTCTTTCCACCAAGTGCAACAGCTGATGTTGGCCCAGGATGTCTGTTGTGTGATGGACAGAATCACATGCAGTAGTTTGGCATGGTAGCTGGCCGTGGTCCTGGATGGCTGCTTGCACCCCCCTGGCCCTGTGTAAGGAGGATGAGGTTTTTTTTTTTAATCTTAAAGTTGTGGTTTGTGATGTTTGGATAAGGAGGCTGGCTGAAATATCCTGGCAGCAGAAGACGGGAGAGTTAATTGCTGTCAATCATCTCTTTGGGCTCCTCACGAATTTTGTTTAGAAAACAGCATTGTGTGCCCTAATGTCTGCCCTAGTTGGTGGTTGTCTGCCATTTACATACACAAACAAACAGGCAAGCAATGGTCAGACATTATTTCCTTAACCAGCATTTTCTATTTAAGATGTACAGTATTTAGATCACAGAGCCTTAATAATGATGAGTAACAGTTTCAGATAATTATTTTCCAAAATGTTGGATCAAACACTTCTTGTCAATATGATCCAGTATGATATTGTTCTGACATCACTCCAGGTATTTGCATAATGAGGGATTCCCTCTTCATGCCTAGTCACTCTGTGGTCTGGTTCTCTGCATGAAATTCCTTCCACAGTGTGTGTGTGTGTGTGTGTGTGTGTGTGTGTGTGTGTGTGTGTGTGTGTGTGTGTGTGCGCGTGTGTACTCCCATATACTATCTGCAAATTGCTTAATGGAACATCCACTATTCAAATCTACATCGAACTGTGACTGATAAGGCACAAATAATTGTTATTGTCATATGCTTTTGGTATTTTGTTTGTGTAGCAGTCCACAGCCATGCAGCGCACCCAAAGTAGTGGCATAATGAGGGATTCCCTCTTCTGCAACGTCACTCTGTGGGCAGGTTGTCCCAGTGGAATCCCCCTCAGTCACAACTATTCAAATATCTTTATTTTTACCACTCTTTGTTGATTTATTCATGCAAAGTTCATCCTGTGCCCACAGACTCCTCCCCTCTGGCACCAGCCTGCCCCTGTATATTAGGGTGGTCCTTATTTTACCTTTTTGCAAAATGTTAGTGTCTTAACCTCTTAAACTGTTCCTTTTAACTTCAGAAATATGCAAAAAGTTTGACAGAAAATATGTATTTAGAGGTAGCTCAATCATGTGGAAGATTGCCTATGTTAAGCTACTGTATATGCACCGTTATTGTGATATGCAAGTAAAATTAAAAGTTGCTGCAAATTAGCTACATTTTATTGAAATCAGAGCAACACTGACATGACAACAATGACAACAATCTAAAAAAAGTCTGAAGTTTTCAACTGTCCCCTATTTCTGATTGTAGCAGAGGAAGACTGAGGTATAGTCTCTTTGAGATATAGATGATGGTGAAGAAATGATCCAAGTTCCATTATAATAGATAGCGGTTTTAATCACAACTAATTCTGGTATGGTAACCAATCAAATACTAATCACTTCTTCACTTCTTCCATGACTTTTTCTCTTGGTACACAACACAGCTGCCCGCTGCCTTTGTCTTTGCTTGCCTTTTCTACAAGCCGTTTAGGTAACACTTTACGATAAGGGTAAATGAATTCTCATGAATTCATGCATGAATTCATGCATGAATTCATCCCTGAATCTATCATTAATCATTAGGACTTAACATGAATTCACTGATTATCATTAATGAATTCATGCATAAACAACTCATCATCTTAAGCATTAAGTACGGTTGGCACATCATCATGAATCATGATTAATTAAGCATGATCATGATCACTTTTTGTCGGACAAAATCGTGGACGTCACTGTCATGGAGAAAAAAGAAAAGTTATTTCATGTGAATTCATGTTAACTAACTGTTATGAGTTATCATGAGTTAATTCATTAACTCATGCATTAATCATACATGAAAAGCTCATTAATTATTGTCTGTCATTAATGACATCAGGTATGGACAGCAAATCATCCTGAGCATTAAGTACAGTGGATAAATCACTAAGAATAATGATCAATTACACATGATCATGTTGATTTCTTGGTTTTTGAAATGTGTTCCAAGGGGTAAGTAAACTATACATTAACTCATCATGAACTAATTAAGATCATTTTCAGAGAATATCGAAGAATCCACATTGTTTAAATATAGGCATTATATTTTCATTAGTTAATCATGTCTGTGGCCCCTCAGGTAAAGTGCTGAACAGGTTGTTATTAAAGTATGCACACCTATTACAGTAATACCCTGTGGTGACTGATGGAACATACATAAAACTTGTAAAAGTTCTCTAAATGCATGTCATCATTCACCACTTTAGTTGAGGGGCCACAAACATGATGAACTCATGAGCAATTCACCGTTAATTAATGTAAATTGACTATTTATGCATGACTATAAACTTCATTCACACATTTTAAAGCACAACCTGTTTGTGACCGGTGGATTTAGCTCTCTGCGTTGTGATTGGTCGAAGCATAAAAAGACTCACGCCGACACAGCTGTTTCATTCAGAAGCGGGCAGTTGCAAAACATGCACAAAGAGCGTACAGCTGGGTTTCAGGCTCCTTCCCAACTCCTCTTCCCAGGGTAATAGAAAACAGGGCCAGGTAACCCAACATACATATTACAATTAGACTACCCAATAAAACCCCAACAAATATATGTCAAGTTCCTTAAACAATTCGCTAGGAATTCAGGCTTAATTCGATTAACTAAACACAAAACACTGCCTAGCTTCCCATTCAAACCAATGGAATCCAATGAACCTGAATGAATCAAATGAATTACTACCTCAGCATCTATTGTCACTATTGTCATGTCTATTTTAATGTCTGTTTTGTCAACCATATCCAGACGTGAATGGCTGTAAAGAATTCCTATTGTGTATCTTACACTATATGGCAGTAAATCTAACTTTGACCTTGAAGAAGTCACCAGCTTATGATATTATTGCATTTGTGTTTGAATTTTAACGGGATTGGGGGTTGAAGAATAGTTCAATATCCTTTATATGTGGAAGAAAATGCTTTAATGATTGAGACCAATGAAACCAGTCAATCAAAGTATTTGCGTAAAGAGAGTCTCCTGTCATCAGTGGTTAGTTTGTGTCAGTCTGTGGTCAGGTTGGACCAATGGAATCCCCTCCAGTAAGTTTTAACAAGTGTGTGTGTGTGTGTGTGTGTGTGTGTGTGTGTGTGTGTGTGTGTGTGTGTGTGTGTATGTGTCTGTAGGTGTGTGTGGGGGAGCATCAGAGTGAACTTTGCATAAACAAACAAACAGAAGTAGTAACTAAGACCAGACTCTCATTCTCTCTCCAATACATTGAACACATTGAATAGTGAACAATGTAGTGTGTGTGTGTGTGTGTGTGTGTGTGTGTGTGTGTGTGTGTGTTTGTTTGTGTTCCATAGCATGGATACAACTCCTCAAGGTGATTCCAATGGGACCAGAGTTTTGTTTTCTTTACAATGACTCAGAGATAGGAACTAAATACGTAAAAACAACCATCAATAAAATGTAGAATATGCACAGCTATAGCATCGGCCTGGGTCTCCTGTAATACCACGGTGTACCACATGTGGCGCTGTACTAAACCAATGCTGGACAATGGAAGAGTGCTGTGTGGCTGTGTTCAAGACAACCCGAGTCCTACAAAATGTAGCATCTCTTTTAACACCAACTCATGGCTAATAGGGGGCTTGGAGGTCTAGTACCACATTCTTGTTCTGTAAAATCATATGAAGTTAAATAGAACAAATAGAAAGGAGTATAATGGACTAAGACAACAAGTATCACAGTAAAATTCCTCGACAGGTTGATTGTGGAGATAACACAGCAGCAGCTTGTCATTGTGCCTCTCTCCCCCTCCATGCAAATTTATGGAGAGGAAAATCCCTACGTCACAGGGAACTCTGCTCCACATCCTGCACTAGAGAGCATATAAACTGAGAGAATAATAGAGAATGAAACAGAACGCACCTGCATCAGTTCTGATCAAGTACTACATTTTACAACAGAAGAAGCAAAAGGAGACTCTACAATGCAGTCATTTACACTTCTGGTAAGAGCCCTTTTACTTCTATGGTTCTCTGTTGATTTGATTCCAAGGCTTGGAATGTCTTGGTGAAAGGTTTGATGTGGAATGTATTGGCAAGCTATGTTTAATCTTGAATGGCTTGGTGAAACATTTCTTGAATTAACCAAATGTTTAATGTGTTCATCAAGTTCTTTCTTGTATGAGTCACATTTTAGTTAAAACACTTTCGATTTAGGGTAATTGAGATAAGACATTTTTTTCATACTGTACATCAGTCAATGTTTATGATTGCTGTATTTGTCTGTTTGTCCAGATATCCGTTCTTTTTGTGGGCACGAGTGTCTGTTCTCCACTGCCAATAACTGTGACATGGCCCTGTTCTAGCTGTGAAGAAAAGTGTACAAACCATCAAATTCATCATTTCAAGGATACGATAAGCTACCTTTTCAAGACTAATACAGATTATATGAGCAAGTCTATAGCCACGTGGACTTACGAGTGAGTATAATTCTGCCTCGTTTTGTTTTCTCAATATGCTGAATATGTTTGAGTACTTATGCATCCTTAGGCATGACATTTAACATGACTGTCATCACTGGTTTCTTGCAGGCCAGAGGAAAGTATACGCGATAGGATTCCTAGAACAATCATGCATGCCCGCTGCAGTTCTGAATGTAGAGGCATAGTTTCTGGAATGAAAGTTAAACCAGTGGCAATTCAACACCAAGTCGACGTTTACTACAAAAAACCTTGTCCAGAGAAAAAATTCTACAAACTTGAAAAAGATACAACAATGATTAATGTGGGTTGCACTTGTGTTGAGAGCTAAGTATGTATACTGTCCTACAAAGAGCCCCATTCTTTTCATAGAATTTACTGAACATCATGTTGGTCATGATCAAGATCATATTGGTCGAGCTGAAGAATGTACTGTTTTTGTAAAACACATCCATTGTGCGCTGCTGTTTATTTGGACTAAAGCACTCTGAATATATGACACACATTGAAAGGAAAATAAAATAATAAGAAAAACATGTCTTATTCTATGCATATTTATTTATTTGTTTGTTTGTTTGTTTAACTATTTGCTACAACTCAATCCATACTGACGTTGGCCATGTCAGTGCCTTATTGCTTTACAGTAATGTCAATGATTGGAGAACTGTTTCTTTGAGCACAATTCCCATCTGGTGTAGTTAGCACTCCTACATGGCTAAAAACCTGAAACATTATTCCATTTGTCATACAAGTATGGAGTCTACTGACAAAACCACATCATGAACGTTTTCATACAGTAAGCTGCTAATTGATGTGCATTTGTTTTAGATTGTGTCTGATTTGTGTTCCACTGCTAAGGAGCATTTTGCTGTCCAGCTCAGTGCAACTGAACTAGTCCACCAGACAAAGACTAGCTCAGGGTGGAGGGGCTGAATGGTATTTTGAGGTTTTTTTTTAACAAAATGTTTTTGATGACTGTGACATATTCAGTATGACATCTGTACCTCAACGTATTCCCTTTACTGTAATAAAGAGTTCCCTCGTAGTGCATTATCACTCTGTGGTGAGGTCATCCCAATGGAATCGTTGTGAATGTGTGAATGTGTGCTTGTTTGTGAAAATGTATCGCTATTAAGCTCCTCCCTTTATCCTACCATTTGATGTCATTATCATCCATATATAGACCCTTGGTTTTGCATGCCCCAAACCATCTCTTTAAGGGAGAGATAATGATTGCAGAAGTGTGTTGGTAATTGTTCACTAGTTCGCACATTGGATTGCTTAGACTGAGTACAGAGAATAGCAAGTTCAGCCCGGTAGCTGGCCATGGTCCTGGGATGCCAATAGCAGACATCAAATGCGAGTGATGTCAACTAATTTAGAGCTTAATAGTGAAAAGGAGGAGTAGGAGAGGAGGGGGGAGGCTCTGCAACTCCAGCGTGACGTAATGGGCAATAAGGCTTTATTCCATATGAACAGTGTGGTTCCAGAGATGATGGCTGTCAATCAACCCTATGTGCTCTTACCGAACTTTGTTTAGAAAACATCATTAAACATTGGGTGAGGCCGAGGCAAAGCAGACTGCAGTTCTTTCCACCAAGTGCAACAGCTGATGTTGGCCCAGGATGTCTGTTGTGTGATGGACAGAATCACATACAGTAGTTTGGCATGGGAGCTGGCCGTGGTCCTGGATGGCTGCTTGCACCCCCCTGTGTAAGGAGGATGAGGTTTGTGATGTATGGATATTGGAGGCTGGCTTAAATATCCTGGCAGCAGAAGACGGGAGAGTAAATTGCTGTCAATCATCTCTTTGGGCTCCTCACGAATTTTGTTTAGAAAACAGCATTATGTGCCCTAATGTCTGCCCTAGTTGGTGGTTGTCTGCCATTTACATACACAAACAAACAGACAAGCAATGGTCAGACATCATTTCCTAAACCAGCATTTTCTATTTAAGACAGTATTTAGATCACAGAGCCTTAATGAGTAACAGTTTCAGATCATTCTTTTCCAAAATGTCCACTTCTTGTCAATATGATCCAGTATGATATTGTTCTGACATCACTCCAGGTATTTGCATCATGAGGGATTCCCTCTCATGCCTAGTCACTCTGTGGTCTGGTTCTCTGCATGAAATTCCTTCCACAGTGTGTGTGTGTGTGTGTGTGTGTGTGTGTGTGTGTGTGTGTGTGTGTGTGTGTGTGTGTGTGTACTCCCATATACTATCTGTAATTTGCTTAATGGAGCATCCACTATTCAAATCTACATCGAACTGTGACTGATAAGGCACAAATAATTGTTATTGTCATATGCTTTTGGTATTTTGTTTGTGTAGCAGTCCACAGCCATGCAGCGCACCCAAAGTAGTGGCATAATGAGGGATTCCCTCTTCTGCAACGTCACTCTGTGGGCAGGTTGTCCCAGTGGAATCCCCCTCAGTCACAACTATTAAAATATCTTTATTTTTACCACTCTTTGTTGATTTATTCATGCAAAGTTCATCCTGTGCCCACAGACTCCTCCCCTCTGGCACCAGCCTGCCCCTGTATATTAGGGTGGTCCTTAGTTTACCTTTAACAAAATGTTAGTGTCTTAACCTCTTAAACTGTTCCTTTTAACTTCAGAAATATGCAAAAAGTTTGACAGAAAATATGTATTTAGAGGTAGCTCAATCATGTGGAAGATTGCCTATGTTAAGCTACTGTATATGCAGCGTTATTGTGATAATTATGCATAATATTAAAAGTTGCTGCAAATTAGCTACATTTTATTGAAATCAGAGCAACACTGACATGACAGCAATCTAAAAAAAGTCTGACGTTTTCAACAGTCCCCTATTTCTGATTGTAGCAGAGGAAGACTGAGGTATAGTCTCTTTGAGATAGGCTATAGATGATGGTGAAGAAATGATCCAAATTCCATTATAATAGATAGCGGTTTTAATCCAACTAATTCTGGTATGGTAGAACCAATCAAATACTAATCACTTCTTCACTTCTTCCAAGACTTTTTCTCTTGGTACACAACATAGCTGCACGCTGCCTTTGCCTTTGCTTGCCTTTTCTACAAGCAGTTTATACTGTATACTTTGGTGAGGGAAATTCAGTCTCTGCCTTTATCCCAATTTGTGAATTAGTGAAACGTACTCAGATGCGGTGAGGCACCCACTAACCCGGAGCAGGGAGCTGGGAACTGGGAGCAGTGAGGGGTTAGATGCCTTGCTCAAAACCACTTCAGCAGGATGTACACGTGGGAGAGCAGTTCAACCACTCACATTTTTATCCCTACTGGTCGGGATTCGAACCGGCAACCCTTCAGTTACATGCTCAAAGTCCTAACCAGTAGGCCACGGCTGCCCCCACACACCATGGCTGCCCCACACATATTTGTGGCACATGTTTGGGGTTCCGTAGATACAATTGTTTGAATGTTTTAATGAAGACCAAAAAATGTGCTCTAAACCCATAATAACCAAAGTGATCATCAATATAAATACTGTATGTATTGATTCCACCAGGAAAGGTAAAACTGCTAAACCGGGTCATGGATGGGTTAATTTGGATCTAGTTTCTACAATAAGTAAACTGAAATGTATCTCAAATATGGTGCATAAGATGCTTTTATGGAGTTTTGTTTTTAATTTCACTAGCCAGTTGTAATATCAATTCAAATTATCTGTTTTTATGACAATCATCAAAATCTCAAAAGTTTAAAGCTATTGAGCTACCAGTAATTATTATGCTACTGCCATAAAAAAATGGCATGCTGTATTTTCTCATAAAGGAACAATTTGAAGGGTTAAGAGCATGACAATTCAAGACTTCTTAAAATAAGGACCACCCTACTGTATAGATAGTGTAGGTAGATAGGTACTAGATAGATAGATAAACAGATACAGTACTTGATCGTCATATTTCAGCACAATAAGATTCCTAATTTGATTTAGGGTTGTCTAGACTGCCATTAAGGATACCTTAAACATAAAAGTCATACATACTCAATAATAAATACTCTTTATGAAGAGAACATCCCATTTAAAATGGAGATGAGTACACAAAGTATGAAAAAATATCAGTTGACATGTATAGAGTATAACATATGTAGCAGAGCAGTGATCTTTTAGAAGCACTGATACTTGTTTGCACTTTGATTTGACAGACAGCAATACCCTCTTCTGCACTACTTGGGGAAGTATGCATCTGTAGATGATCCATTTTTGTGTTCTATTTCACCTAATAGAATAATAGTGTGTTATTATTCTAGATCTGTGAATAAATTCTGATTAACACAAGGTAGGATATCACTTTTCACACCTCTCTGCTGTGGCCAGGTAATACCTGAGTGGGCGTCCAGATATGGAGTCACTCATGAGTGTGTAGGTGTGTGTGTGGGCATGTGTGTTCTCTCTGTGTGCACTTTGGCCATGTGGGTACCAGAGTGAACTTTGCATAAATAAACAAACAGGTAGAGATAACGGCATTGTTTACCTTGAGTGCACCTGAGCATCTATACAGGTGTGTCTGTGTGTTGCACAATGCTGAGGTATTATCACAAGTTCTCTCCATTGCTAAAACGTAGTTCTTTAAATTGAAATGATGCCACTATTTCCCAAAACTCTTAAGTCTACTCCATAACTGCACATTTAACTTCCAAAACGTCCCTATTTCAGGAAAACAAATCAGCCTGAAAAGCCAGCCCAAACCTGGCCCCGCCCATAAAAATTTAGGTTGGGAAGTGAATTTAAGGACATGCCTCAGAGTGTAACATGCAGAGAGTAGCGTTTTAGTCGTCTGGTTGCGTTTGCTTCTGGCTGTAGCAACTCGAGCTAGGAAAAATAGATTTTTTTTGTTGTTGTTTTTTTGTACCAACAGTACTCAGTGACCTCAAGAAATGGAGATGTGAAATATGAAAACTAGCCGGATTTCTCCTGTAAGTTACCTGATGATGTAAGTTACTGAGTTGAATGGATGAAAGTAGATATTCTTCTGATCGGTATGGTAGAAAGAGGCAGGGTGTGCATGCAGGTGCATATCATGTCAAGAAGTAGTGTCCACTTAAAGTGTCTGGAAAATCTGTAAAAATCATGTATGTTATTGTATGTATACAGGTATACAAATAAAGCATATTATGTACGCAGTGGAAACATGACAGAGAGCCATTTAGAGCCGATGTAAATACGGAAACTTTTTAAGCAATCAGAAATACTACTTATGACCATGGTTAGACAACGTTAACTTTAGACAAAAGTCACAAAACACAAATGTAGCAGTGCACAGCCATGCAGCGCACGCAAAGTACTGGCATAATGAGGGATTCCCTCTTCTGCAACGTCACTCTGTGGTCAGGTCGTCCCATTGGAATCCCCCTCCGTGACGTCACAGTGACGAGCGCCTCAGCTATAGCCATTAGCTTATCTTTTCAGCAGCCTCTACAACGATACATAAACATAAACACACCCAGAATGCATCTGTTTGATAATACATCAGCACTGACACACATACACACACACACACACACACGAACACACACACAGACGCACACACACACACACACACACACACACACACACACACACACACACACACACTTGTTCACAAGTCAATGTGTTGATTGTAAAGGAAAGAGAAACATTGTCTAATCGTTGTCTCTAACCCTGTTTGTTTGTTTATGCAAAGGTCACTCTGGCGCCCACAGACACAGATGCAGCCATGAAGCACATCGACAGGGCCCACACACATACACCTACACACACACACACCTACACACACACCTACACACACACACACACACACACACACACACACACACACACACACTCAAAGGGGGTGCCATGCATGGGGGCAACCATTCAAGGTGATTCCAATAAGACCGGCGTGAGTACTTTGGGGAGAAGTCCAGGAAATCGGCAGGCAACAGTTCAGTTCAAAGGCAAAGTCTCTGTCCTGGGTGATGACTGTGGCTTCCAGTAATCTCATGGGCACATGTGGGAAGGAAATGAGAGCATTATCAGTCGGGAAATAGTCATAGTGTAGTGAGATAACCATATGATTTAATATTTATGAATTTAACTAAATAGCCTCCAATTTAAGACTAACGCCATCAATTATCTCTGATCAGTTGTAATATCTAGCGTTCAACCCATAATTAATCATATGAATAAATAATAATAAAAAATCAGCAATAATCACTCATAATGATAATAATAAAAAGGTTATAGACTTGTCCATGCCTATTGCTTCTCTAAACATGAGTTTGTGTCAAGAAGAGTCAACAGTCACAACTCTCTGGGCAGGCTCGGTTTTACAGAAGATCCTACGCTAAGATGCCTATCTTTCCAGGTTTTGATCTTCCCTCCCGTGAAAATAAAAAACACCAACAAAAGTAAAGTCTTCCAGGAATCTTCCTCCCTAGTCTCACCTCACCTTAAAAAGAAGATCGGCGGAAATCAGATACCCAATTCGTACCCTGCCCGGGTGTGTCATGTTATAGGACGATCAACTAATTTGCTGTTTTTTAATTAACATTTTGCAAATAACTTCCCCATTGGGATTTAATTGCATATCTTGCTCTTATTATACAATATTAATTATTAATAATTAATTTTGAATGATTGACTTGCAAACATAAGTACCGTAATTACCCTAGTTAAAGTGAAAAATCGATTTTACGATGTCATATTTTCGGAATCTCGATTACGATTTCAAATAAAAATCTCGATTACAATTAAAAATCAATTAATTGCACAGCCCTAGTGTGTGTGTGTGAGAGGGTGTGTGTGTGTGAGTGTCAGTAGAATGAATGATGAATGATTATTTTAATAAATGTTGTCACAGTCTGGCTCACAAACTGTGACAAAGATGGGAGACACACGAGAGGTTCGTAATATAACAAATGAATAATTTATTTACAATAATAGAATATAACAAAACGTGTAGATCTACTAAGGATAAAGAATATAACACAACCGATTCCAACAAATAATAGGCTCAAGCAGGCATCAGAGAAGAGACCGGACAACTGCAGCTCCATAGATTTAAAAGGTTGGCCTACACCGGGCCCTTGGTGCAGGCCAATCAGCAGCCAGCTCGTTTCCTCTCCAACAGCCTGAAACTCAAAGATAGAGACACCTGGTGCCAGGGTGGAACTCTGCACCTCACAGGGACATGGGGCCGTGACAATGTAATTTTGTTATGCCAAACACTCAAAAGTAGTAATTATTTGAGGTTTAATCTGGTGTTTGATATGATTTATTCTTCTCTGATGGGTGCGACAAAGGTATTCAATTTCACTTGAAATGGCATTAAAAAGGTCTTAAAAAGTCTTAAATTTAGGTTTAACAATCCTGGGGGTACCCTGATAGGCTACCCAGTTTGTGATTGGTTGTGATTGGTGCATTGATAGGGATCACATGGTGAGTTGTTGATGAGACTGAGCGGCAGATAAAATGTCAGCGCTTTTTCCAGATAATTCCGCGTTATGGTAGTTTTGGAATTATTAACAGCCAATCGCTTAGTCAGTAGTCTTTTTTATATATATAAAAAAATGTCAGTAGTCAATGAGTTAACTGATTACACCCTCCAGCATCCAGAAGTACATCCCACCCTCCTGCGATTCAGCCATTCAGCGCAGGTTTTTTGGAACTTTTGATCGACATCAAAGCATGTCACAACTCTCTCTTTGTATGGCTCTGACTGAGACCATTGTTGTAGTGAGACCATTAGAGTGAATCAGTCAATACATGACAATGTATACATCATCTTAATGTATACAACTTCTCCTGTGGAAATGTGACAAGCATGTGGCAGAATACCTCAACAGGTTGATTTGGAGATAACACTGCAGCAGCTTGTCATTGTGCCTCTCTCCCACTCCATGCAAATTTGTGAAGAGGAAAATCCCTACGTCACAGGGAACTCTGCCTCATATCCTGCACTAGAGAGCATATAAACTCCTGAGTCCTGGAAGAGAATGAACCATCGCACCATCAGTTCTGATCAGTTACTACATTTTACAACAGAAGAAGCAAAAGGAGACTCTACAATGCAGTTATTTACACTTCTGGTAAGAGCACGTTTACTTCTATGATTCTTTGGTGATTTCACTCCAATACTTGATCTTGGAATGTCTTGGTGAAATTTTTTATGTGGAATGTATTGGCAAGTTATGTCTATATCTTGAACGGCATGGAAAATCATTTTTTTAATTAACCAAATGTTTAATGTGTTCACCAAGTTCTTTCTTGCATTAATCACATTTTAGTTATACCTTCGATTTAGTGTAATTGAGATGTATGACATTTTTTATTCATATCAGTAAATGTTTAAGACTTACCCATTCCTGTATTTGTCTGTTTGTCCAGATATCAATTCTTATTGTGGCCACGTGTGTCTCTTCTCCACTGCGAAAACCATGGCCCTGTTCTAGCTGTGAAGAAAACTGTATAAATCCTCAAATTCGTCATTTTGGGAAAATGATAACCAACAGGTTCCTGACTAATGATCAATATAAGAACAAGTCCATATCCACCTGGGATTATGAGTGAGTATAGTAATGCCTTGTTTTGTGGAGATAAATATATATATACAGTATATATTATCCTTATAACATTTAACATGTCTCTCATCACTGGTTTCTTGCAGGACAGAGGAAAGTATAAAGGATAGGATTCCTAGAACAATCATGCATGCCCGCTGCAGTTCTGAATGTAGAGGCATAGTTTCTGGAATGAAAGTTAAACCAGTGGCTATTCAACACCAAGTCGACGTTTACTACGTAAAACTTTGTCCACACAAAATTAGAGACAAAACGGTTTACAAACTTGAAAAAAATACAACAATGATTAATCTGGGTTGCACTTGTGTTGAGAGCTAAGTATGTAATCTGTCCTACAAACAGCCCCATTCTTTTCATCAAATTGACTGATCTCATTTTTATGATCATGTTGATCAGGATCAAGATCATATTGGTCGAGCTGAAGAATATACTGTTTTTGTAAAACACATCAGTTGTGCACTGCTGTTCATTTGGAATGTACTCTGAACATATGAAGCACAATAAAAGGAAAATAAAAAGACAATTTTAAAAAAAAAGTACTGTATGCATATTTATTTGTTTGTTTGTTTAAATATTCACAACAGCTCCGTGGCTCTGTGGATAGAATGGGGAGGGGGAAATGGGAGGCAGAGGGAGCGTTTTACCGAAACGACCGGAGGGGAGCCAGCCTGGGACACGGTCTTGGCTGGGGGATGTGTGGAGACTCCTCTTGAACCCGGGTCTCCGAGGTACAACCCTGCAGCTTGACCAGAGAGACAGAGCCAGGCCCATTGGCAGTCATAGTGCATACTCAACCAACTATAGCCTTATAGCTCCCAAAAGTGACATTTTCCATGTTGTGACTTGTGTAGTTACAAATAGTACAAAAACCACACCATCACAAATAACAAATAATTGCATACTGAGGGATTCCTTCTCAGGCAAATATTGAGTCAGGTCAGGTCAAGTCAGGTCATCCCAGGGGAATTCCTCTGTGTGTGTGTGAGTGTGAGAGAGTGAGTCAATGGCCAAACTGTCTCCACAAAGTTGGGAGCTTGGAATTGTCCAAAATCTCTTGGTTAATGGTGAAGCATTTAGAGTTCCTTTCACTGGAACTAGGAGGCTAAGCCTAGCTCGGGGATGGCTCTGTCACGGACAATTTGTTCCGGCTTGCCAAAAAGTTCCGGATGATGAAAAAATGACGCTCTAATCAGCTCTTCTAGGCGAACGTCTCGTAGAATGTTCGTGTCATCTCCTAGGCGACCGACCATTGTTTTATAATTTCGTTGTGGATTTCAGAAACAGAAATAGAAGTTTGGTTTTTCTGTTTTGGTTTTCAGAAACAGAAAATAGAAGATTGTTTTTTCGTTTTTTCCATTTCGTTTTTAAAACAGAAAAAAACAAATAAACATGACTTTTGTTTTTTCTGTTTTGGCTCGAAAAAAAATGAATAATGAATGAACGATACACGTCACGGACCCTTCGTGTTAAGGTTTTATTTAGCAGTAGTAGGCTAGGTCAAACTCCTATTTTACCCTGTCTGTAGAGTAGGCTACGGATTGTCTGAACCTAACTATCTGAAGCTAGACCTATAGGCCTACTCAAACGCTGAAATAGCTCGGCTACAGTATTATTTGATATTAACTTTCGTTATAAAAGTTGTAAGCCTATCTAGGATATCTATCTATCTATGATAGGCTACAAAAAGGTTTGCTAAATATCCCAACCTGTTCCTAAGCACTGTTCATGTTAATAGTGTCTTAACTCTCATTCGTCAGTAAGCTATTTCCAGGAGGCTACTCAGTTGGCTTCAGATAATAACAAAATAATGTCGCGGAAATGTAATGGAAAGGAAGACCGTAACAATGCTCCTTCCTGTTCCATCATGGTCCATCCATAAAGACATGGATGACAGAGTTTGGTGTGGATGAACTTGACTGGCCTGCCAACCCGATCTCACAAGCAATGCGCATGAAATTGGACGCTGTACAGAGTCCTCCTGACCTCAATCCAACAGAACACCTTTGAGATGGATTAGAGCACTGAGAGCCAATCTCCTCATCCAACATCAGTATGTGACCTCACAAATACTGTAACACACTCCTAAACCTTGTGGAAAGCCTCCCAGAAGAGTTAAAGAGTGGACCGATGTCATATTGGATTAAGAATAGGATGTGACTGAAGTTCATATGGGGGTCAAGGCAGGTGACCCAATACTTTTGGCAATATAGTGTAGATGGATATAGACAGATTCTTAAGTAAGGGCACATTAAACATAAACGTCATGCATACTCAATACCAAATACTCTGTATGAAAAGGATATCCCATTGGTAATCAGTACAGTGTAAGGATGTCTGAAGTTCAGTCAGTCACTAGCAGGAGCCATTAATCAAAATCAGCATCTAGACCCTGAGCTGAATCTGGATGACCATTTAGAAGCACTAAGACTTGTTGGCACTGTGATCTGACAGACAACAGTCATTTCCTGTGTATTAGCCGCATTGTGTATAAGCCGCAGGACAGTGTTTTATGCAAGATAAAAGAGACAGCACCATATTAATACCATATGAATTGATCGCCCCCTGTATTAACATCATACAGGAGCTGAAGAAATTTTGCAAAAATCAACGTACAAGCCTCCGCTAGTTGGTAAATTACGGTATCCTCTTCTGCACTACCTGGGGAAGTATATGCATCTGTTGATGATCCATTGTTAGGTTCTATTTAACCTAATAAAATAATAGAGTGTTATTATACTAGATCTGTGTATAATTCAGATTAACACAAGGTAGAATATCAGCCTTCACACTTATCAGGTGAAAGACAGGGTTTGCTGTGGCCAGGTAATGCCAGAGGAATCACCTTGAGTGGGTGTCCAGATAGATAGATAGATAGATAGATAGATACTTTATTGATCCCCAAGGGGAAATTCAAGGTCCCAGCAGCTTAAGACACCACACACAACATACAATACAATGTAAAAAGGAAAATACAAAGCAAATCAACAAATCAACATGACTAAAGGAGCAGTAAAATACTATGGATAAGATGTGCATGAATGTACTGAGGAGGATTGGTACTGTGACCCAGTATGAGGTGTCTGTCAAGTTGGTAGAGCAAATAAGTCCAACAGTGCAACAGTGCAAGATTAAATTCTAGTGACCAGCAATAAATATGTACAGTACAAAATGTACGCATAGTAATAATAATAACAGTACTAGTATAAATATATGTACAATTAAAAAATACCTAACATAGTAATAATATAAGAGTTATAGCAGCAGTGCAAGGATAGTTAGATATGGGTGCAGACATTAGTCATTGGTCAATGGACAAAAAGAGGGTAGACATGTAAGTGTATTAGAGGGTAGAGGTGCAGATATACTATGCATAGAAGTCCAACTCTCCTTTTCCCTTCAGTGAAGCATTGTACAGTTGTATGGCCCTGGGTACAAATGACTTCCTCAGTCTGTCTGTTGTGCATGTCATGGAGCGTAGTCTCCAGCTGATCAAGCTCTTCTGCTGTATGATAGTGCTGTAGAGTGGATGACAGTCATTGTCCAGGATGCTGTGTAGCTTGTTCAGGGTCCTTTTGTCTGATACTGAAGTGATGCACTCCAGATCAGCTCCCACAACAGAGCCAGCCTTCCTTACCAGCCTGTCTAGTCGCCCAGCATCCCTCTTCCTAGTGCTTCCTCCCCAGCATGCCACAGCATAGAAGAGGACGCTGGCAACAACAGATTGGTAAAACATCCAGAGGAGCTTGCTGCAGACATTGAAGGACCGCAGCCTCCTCAGGAAGTACAGCCTGCTCTGCCTTTTCTTGTATATTGCTTCCGTGTTGACTGACCAGTCCAGTTTATCGTCCAGATGTACGCCCAGGTACTTGTATGTGTTCACCACCTCCACATTGACCTCCTCAATGGTGACTGGCAGCGGAGCAGGCTTAGACCTCCTGAAATCTACGACCATCTCCTACGGCATGGAGCCACTCATGAGTGTGTAGGTGTGTGTGGGCAAGTGTGCTCTCTCTGTGTGCACTTTGGCCATGTGGGTACCAGAGTGAACTTTACATAAATAAACAAACAGGTAGAGATAACTGCATTGTTTACCTTGAGTGCACCTGAGCATCTGTGTTGCACAGTCCTGATGTATTATCACATTTTCTCTTTGCTAAAATACATTTCTTGCAATTGAAATGATGACTCTACTTTCTCTACATGGGAATTTAAGGACATGACCCAGAGAGTGACATGTTGTGAGAGTGTTTTTATGTAGGGCATATTTGTGTGCTCTGTTATGGACCTTGAGTTTGGCCAATAAAAGATGATGACACACACACACACACATACACACACACACACACACACACACACACACACACACACACACACACACACACAAACACAAAACATGCAATAAAATACAAACACACACAAACAAAACATGCAGACACACACTACATTGTCTATTCAATGTGCATGGTATTGAACAGAGAAACATTGTCTGATCTTCGTCTCTACCTTTGTTTGTTTGTTTATGAAAAGTTCACTCTGGCACCCACTCAGCCCCAACATGCACTGAGACCACATATCCACACACACACACACACACACACACACACACACACACACACACACACACACACACACACACACACACACACACACACACACAGGGTGGTTTGGTTCCATACACAACCTCTCACGTTGATTCCAGTGGAATAACCTGACTTGTCCGGAGTTTTTGTTTCGTTTACGATAATCTTAGAGACAGAAGTGTCAACCAGAGACAACCAGAGACCACCAGAGCCCTACAAAATGCAACACAGCTCTATTACAGTAACAACAATTCATGGCTAAGGGTGGGGTTGGCGATCTTTTAAGACATTGCCGCTCTATATAACCATAACAGCTTTAGCTTTATTCATATACTGTACCTTTCATCCATAGAATGCAGCTCAACGTGCTTTACATTTGGAGCATGTAATACAATATGAGGCTAAATAGAACAAACAGAAAGGGGTATCACGAATTAAAACTAAAAGTGTCACAGTAAAATTCCTCGACAGGTTGATTGTGGAGATAACACTGCTGCAGCTTGTCATTGTGCCTCTCTCCCACTCCATGCAAATTTGTGGAGAGGAAAATCCCTACGTCACAGGGAACTCTGCTTCATATCCTGAGCATATAAAGTGAGTCTTGGAAGAAAATGAACCAGATCTCACCTGCATCAGTTCTGATCAATTACTACATTCTTGAATTCTTGAATTTCCCCTTGGGGATCAATAAAGTATCTATCTATCTATCTATCTATCTACATTTCAGAAGCAAAATAGAAGAAGCAAAAGGTGACTCTATAATGCAGTTATTTACACTTCTGGTAAGAGCATGTTGGCAAGTTGTGTTTATATCTTGAATTGCTTGGCGAAATGTCTGTTGAATTAACCAAATTATTAAAGTGTATATGAAGTTCTGGTAACACTTTACTTGACGGGTTCGTTCATAACACATTCATAACAGCTGTTATGAACTGCACATGAAGCATTCATGACTGTTTCATGAAACATGACTCAACATTCATACCAACCCTTTCATGAATGTGGAAGACAAAACGTCAAAAACTTGTCAAAATAAAAGTCCAACAATCACAAAGCAGCACTGCTGTCTTTTTTGTTTTAGCCAACCTGATCATGTCACATCTTAGTCAACGGGGAAGTCCAGTGTCCAGAAGAATTTATTTTTTGTTTGTCTGTTTGTTTATTTTATGATAGTAATCTCTGAAGAATGCATAAATGTCTACACCAATGACTGTATATAAAACAGGAATGTTCAACCATTCAGAGGTCCACGTGTTTGTGTGTGTGTGTGTGTGTGTGTGTGTGTGTGTGTGTGTGTGTGTGTGTGTGTGTGTGTGTGTGTGTGTGTGTGTGTGTGTGTGTGTGTGCGTGCGCGTGTATTTGCATGCTTATGATGGCTTAGTATATCTGAGTTGGTAGTTGTTTGTGATCTACACAATAATGGTTGGGCATCATTTCATAATACCACTATGAGACGAGAGTATACAGTGCCGGTTCACAGTTGTATCCATCATAAGAACTGGAAAACAGGCATGTCTTCAACTCTCTACTCCAGAGTGTATCTACAGTATTTACGGTATACCGTAAGCACAGAATGCTAACTGATGAACTGAATAAAAACAGTGAAAATAAAATACTGCAGTGTTTTATATAAAGCACACTACTCTAGTTGCTGCTAAGTGTATTCATATGATACAAGTGTGTATCATTTTGTCAACAGAGTGATATTTTGACAAAGGATTGCTTGGTTTTGATAGTAGAGTTTCAATTAACATACAGTAGATGTGAATTGTTTATTTTCCAGTTTTGACACAATGCTAATCCTAATAATTCTAATCCAATGAGCATTGATCATTATATCATTGACAGCTATATCAAAATATTCTGGTTACCCATTGTGAAATTTCGTTCCCTCTCTCCCTCTCACTCACACGCCCAGAGGGAGACTAGGTGTCATGGGGTCCCATCAGTGTGCCTGCCACAAACCTGAGTGGGAGTATTTATGTGTCTTGTCAGGTATGTGTCTATAGGTATGACTGTATAGAGGTGTAGGCTGAGGACCCATTTCCCAACCCTGCATGTTCAATGGTGATGTATGATATGCGTGTCAAATTGCCCAACAAGTTGCAACTAAGTGTCAGATATATTGGTAACACTTTACGATAAGGGTACATGAATCATCATGAATTCATAAATGAATTCATTCATGATTTATGCATTACTTCATGCCTTAATATCTCATGAATCAGAAATTTACATTAGTTCACCATATATCATTCATGACCTCATGTGCTACCCAAAAAGTGTGTGCAAAACGTTTTCGGTCCTATTCAGACCATCCTTAGTGCAGTGCACTGAGGATGGTCTGACGTTTTGCACGCACTTTTTGGGTAGCAAAAAAGCGTTTTTTGAATGCAATAAAAATCGACTTTTTGCATCAGCTACAGTGGTGTGCGAGTTCCGTTCCTCCTGACTGCTGAATATACAGTATGTTATATGAATAAACTATGAACATGATATGTGCAATGTAGTAAAAGTAACTTAGTAGTTAGAATGTTATTCTTCTTTAGAAAGAGTTTAACTCAAAATAGGAGTATAAATCTGGGTGTGTCGGCCATTAAGTACAGCCAAATTGACTACTTTTTGAGACGGGAAAGACATGTGTTAAGCGGACAATTCTCGATTATCTATAGGTCTGTGGGGTTGTAGGGTTGTACGGTAGATTGGTAGCTTGCGAGTGAGAACAACAGCTGCAGTGACGCTCGGGTTAATGGAAAGTGAAGGCGTGGCAACGTTTCATCACATTCCTCACAAACTTCCATTTACAATGTAATTGCAATTTAGTTGAAACTTGTTGGATGTCACTCAAAGTTTGACATACAGTATATCATATATTGCATATCATGAATCACCACTGAACATCCAGGGTTGAGTAGATGTCTCCTCAGACTACACCTTTATACAGTCATACAGACACACCTGACAAGACACCCACCCACCACACCCACTCAGGTTTGTGGCAGGCACACTGATAGGAATGGGACCTCATGACAGTCTCTGTCTGGGCATGTGAGTGAGTGGGTGAGAGGGAATTAAGTTGCAGAGACTGGATAGAGAATGGGTAACCAGAATATTCTTTTGGCCTTTTTGCCTTTATTAGTATAGTACAGTGAAGAGGTAGACAGGAAACTAGTGGGAGGGAGAGATGGGGTGGGATCGGGATATGACCGCAGGCCGGATTCGAACCTGGGTCCCCGTGGGCACTCGGACCCGTAAATAGTACGGACGCTGTAGCCTGCTGTGCCACAGCAGCCCCATAACCAGAATATTTTGATATATAACTGTCAATGATATAACAATCAATGCTCATTGGGATTATGCTCAATGTGTCAAAACTTTACACACAAGCACACAACACTGGAAAATAAACCATTGACACAAATTGAAACTCTGCTATCAAAACCAAGAGATCCTTCGTCAAAATGTCACTGATGAAGTTTCACAGACTGGACAGAGAATAGGTGACCAGAATCATTTGAAATACTGTATAACACTTAGTTGCAACTTGTTGGACGATCAATCAAAGACTTGCACCCATCATAAAGTACCAATCGAACATATGACACATGGGTCATAAATCAATCAAATTCATACCTTTTTATGCAAAGTACATTTTAAATGCAGTGCACTACATGTAACATATGTTTTTCAATAGACTATCTTAAAATATATTATTACATTATATTACATTCATTTCATAAAGCCCTTGTTGATGTTTGTCTGCTATTACAGAAACAAACAGACAGACAAGCAAACAATAGCTAGATATGATTCCTAAAACCAGCATTTTCTATTTAAGATTTATTTTGATCTGACAGCCTTAACAATAATGACAGCGTTCCAGGTAATTATTTACGAAAAAAACGGTTTGTCTTGCCAATACGGTCCATACGGTATCATATTGTTCTGACATCACTCCAGGTATTTGCATAATGAGGGATTCCCTCTCATGTCTCACTCTCAGGTCTTGTTGTCCAAATGTGTGTGTGTGTGTGTGTGTGTGTGTGTGTGTACTCCCATATACTATCTGTAATTTGCTTAATGGTTTGATATGGTTTGGATATGGTCGTATGTTTTTGACTTCCTCTGGAACAGCAAAGTTTTTAGGAGAGAGAAACAAGAGGACATGTTACCCTGCCAATTAAGGTATCATTAAAGTAACATCCACGAGGCTGTACACCTGGACAATGAAACATGGGCTTATTATGTATCAGTATAACATTGTCCTCCAGTTTCTGTCTATGTGTGAGTGTGTACAGTATGTGCGTGTCTTTTACTGACTCAATACGTCCTAGCTGGTGGTTGTATGTGATTTACATACAGACAGACAGGCAAGGAAACAATGGTTAGACATTATTTCCTGAAATCATACAGTGAAAGGCAAGGGGCTATGCAATCCTTTTAAAAAAACATGTATTTCTATTAATGCATAATAAATATTATTTTTCAGAAGCCAGCCACTAACAAGAGTTTTTGAGTTGTGAGTGTCCTGCTAGATTTAATTGTGTCCACTCTATTTGTGAATGGCTGCTGTCCAGCATCTTGGTGCTGAACTAATCCACCTGCTCATCACAGTATTGCATGTGTGTTTATTTTGGTGGGAGTTGACTTTTAACTGGATGTGAACAGGGTTGAAAAATAGCTTCACATGGTTATGAAATGAGACCAGTCAATCAAAGTATCTGCATAATGAGAGTCACCTGTCATCATGAGTGGTTAGTCTGTGTCAGTCTGTGGTAACTCCAGTGAGTTATAACAACCGTGTGTGTGTGTGTGTGTGTGTGTGTGTGTGTGTGTGGTTTCTTTTGTAAGCCTGAATGGGTGGTTGTATGTGACTGAGTAATACAGATTCTTAGACAAGAAAAGAATGGTTACACATTTGTTACTAAATGCACATGAAGGAAATACTTTCTTTGGAGTCAGTTTTAAAGGAGCATGCCCATATTTTGTGAAATTTGTGTATTCACCATCTCCCCTCAGAGTTTGATAAGATGCTACTTCATAATTCATTGAAATGGTCATAACCAACCTCTGTAATCTTGTTCAGACTTTGCTAGACTCCTGCCTCTCTCACATCACAGAAATGGATTGGTTTTCGAGTAATTCTCATTTCAATGAAGTTAAATGTTTGGCAACTCTGTTTTGCTTGCCATCACCATCCCTTTAAGGTTTGTGTGTGTGTGTGTGTGTGTGTGTGTGTGTGTGTGTGTGTGTGTGTGTGTGTGTGCGTCTGTGTATGTGTTTGTGTGCGTGTAGGTGTGTGTGTGTGTGTGTGTGCGTCTGTGTATGTGTTTGTGTGCGTGTAGGTGTGTGTCTGTGTGTCTGTGTGTCTGTGTGTGTGTGTGTGTGTGTGTGTGGGTCAGTCAATGACTATATTCATTATCTTCCTCTTTACTCCATTTATTTCTTAATCTACGCATAGATCACCATGGCACCTGCATTGCCACAACACACACAGAGAACTCATGTGCCCACACACACCTCCCCTCTGGCACCAGCGAGCTTGCCTTTTTGGCATTTTCTATAAAGATACTAAACATAAACACACCAATATGAGCCCAGAACGCATCAGTTTAATAATTCATCAGCACTGTGTAAAACACTGACAAGCCTACACAAACGCACAAACACAATACATTGTTCACTATTCAATGTGTTGAATGTATGAAAATCATTGTCTGATCTTAGTTACTACCTCTGTTTGTTTGTTTCTATACACAAACAAACAAACACCCCCACCCCCACCCCCACTAAAGGGTGGTTTCATGCCATGGGCACAACCCCTCAAGGTGATTCCAATGGATTAACCTGACCGGAGTTTTTGTTTTGTAACCTACAGTAGGAACTAAATAACAACCAAATTAAATGTCAACAAGAGACATCCAGAGCCCCACAAGGGTGGCGTTAAAGGTCATTTTTGTTGAAGAAAGGGGTTGGGACTTTTGACCTGTGTATTTTCAAAATACAGCTTTGCTGGAATCATTTTCCAGGATCTTCTACCCTACCTTTAATAATACTATTAACAACAACAACAACAACAACAACAACAACAACAAAAATAACAATAATAATTAACTTTATTTGAATAGCACCTTTCCTACACAGAATGCAGGTCAAAGTACTTTACTGTACATTTGGAGCATGTAATACAATATAAGGTTAAATAGAACAAACAGAAAGGAGTATCATGAATTAAGACTAAAGGTGTCACAGTAAAATTCCTCGACAGGTTGATTGTGGAGAGAACACTGCAGCTGCTTGTTATTGTGCCTCTCTCCCACTCCATGCAAATTTGTGGAGAGGAAAATCCCTACGTCACAGGGAACTCTGCTTCATATCCTGAACTAGAGAGCATATAAACTCCTGAGGCCTGGAGGAGAATGAACCAGATCACACCTGCATCAGTTCTGATCAATTACTACATTTTACAACTGAAGAAGCAAAAGGAGACTCTACAATGCAGTTATTTACACTTCTGGTAAGAGCACGTCTACTTCTATGGTTCTCTGGTGATTTTGATTCCAAGACTTGGTCTTGGAATGTCTTAGCCAAATATTTGATGTGGAATGTATTGGCAAATTAGGTTTACAGTATATTTTCAATGGCGTGGCCACATATTTATTGAATTAACCAAATGTGTATATGTTCATAAAGTTCTTTCTGGCTCGAATCACATTTTAGTCCATCAATGTTCGACTTAGCGCAATAGAGATTTTTATACATCAGTAATGTTTAAGACTTACCCATTGCTGTATTTGTCTGTTTGTCCAGATATCCATTCTTTTTGTGGACGGATGTGTCTCTTCTCCACTGCCAAAAGCTGTGACATGGCCCTGTTCTAGCTGTGAAGAAAACTGTACAAGAAGTGATATTAAGATTTTTGGGAAATCAATAACCAATCGTTTCCAGACTAATGACAGATATATGAACACTTCCATAGCTGCCTGGGAGCACAAGTGAGTATAATTCTGCCTTGTCTTGTTTTATCAGCATACTGACTAGGCTTTACATTAGCACTGATAATAGGGCTGTCAAAATAACACATTCATCTCAATTAATCAATTACAGAACAAATACTGTAATATTTGGTCCAGTAAATGAAACATTTAGCCTCATAAACTGTATCAGTTTAGCCGCTGTTTAAAGGAAAATGTCCAGAAAGATGTAACTCTTGGTACTAGTTCTCTGCTATTTTGCAGTAAGGTATTTCTGTAGGCTATAGAAATAAGTTTGAAGTATCATTTCAATGGGAAGCATCCCGGAGGTACGAGTTAGCAGTCATTGGCTAGTCATTGGCTAGTCATTGATTCATCTCATCTCACTCATCTGCCAAAAAAAATAATTGAAATATTTTTAAAATATGTTCATCAAAAAATGGATGCATGCGACTATACTAATTTAGATTGATAAATCACAGAGAATGTAATCAATTAGCCTAGAAATCTAGACGCCCCTAGCGGCAGCAAATGTAATTTGGCTGGCGGGGCAGTCTAGGCACGATCCATTGAGCCAGGGAGCTGAGAACCCCCAGCACCAGCGGGCCAATCACAGCGTGTATAGAGTCGGTGGGTGGGCTTAACATAATGGTGACTGACATGCGACCAGAAGTTGCGACGGTAACGCATCCTGTTATTTGAAAACAAGAAGATGATTCGTTTAGCGTTATCCTATTGCGTGGAGAGGGAAGGTTACGCATCCTGCTACTTGAAAACAAGAAGATGATTCGTTTAGCGTTATCCTATTGCGGGGAGGGAATTTGAAAGACAACTGTTTATCCCACCCCTCCGATTGAGCCCTGTCTACGGTGAGTGTCCAGACCCTACATCTTGATGTGGGTCTGGCTCGTCAGGCTAGTAATTAATTTGATTACTAGTGAATTGTTTGACAGCCCTACTGTATACTGTGTTTTAAATGTACATTTAACATGGCATCATCAATCACTGACTCTGATATCCTTGGTTTCTTGCAGGTCAAAAGAAAGCAAAGAAGATAGGATTCCTAAAACAATTGTGCATGCTCACTGCCATTCCAAATGTAGAAACATAACTTCTGAAATGATGGGTGAGCCAGTGCCAATTCAACAACAAATTGATGTCTACTATGTAAAACATTGTAAAGATAGTACATTTTACTCACTTGTAAAAGATACAGAAAAGGTCAATCTGGGTTGCACTTGTGTTGTGAGAAAAGTTTATAAACTGCCCTGAAAAGAGCACCATTCTTTTAAAGGAAATGTACTGATCGCTTTTTTTCTGTAAAGATCATGTTGATCATGATCAAGATCATATTGGTCAAGCTGTAGAATAAACTGTTTTTGTAAAACACATCAGTTATGCCCTGCTGTTCATTTGGGCTGAAGTACTTTGAATAAATGTATGAAACATAATGAAAGGCAATAAAATAAAGATGAATGAAAAACAAGTCTTACTGTCTGTGTATTTATTTTGTTTGGTTGATTATTTATTATAACTTTTTCCATACTCTGACTTTGAGTGTGGCAGTGCCTTATTGCTTTAAAGGGGCCATTTTATGAAAAACTCACTTTGTGCTTCAGTACTTCCATGTGTGTCTCTGATACTTCTATAAACACACCAAGTGTGAAACAAAACTGTACGTTGAGTTTCTGTGAGTTGGTTGAGAGAGATGATGTCAGAAACTATGCGCAAAATATTCAAATGTCTTTTGCACACCTGATATCATCCATATTTCAAGTATAGAAACAGGAACTCCCCAGGACATGTCTCATTCTTGTTGGCACATTTAAAGTATGTGACACGAGTGGGAGCAGAGTTGGTCAACGATATACCCGCTATACGATACAAATGATATACCCAACGACTTTTGTCACACATTCTTTATTATTCCTGCATAACAAATGGCATTTTTTTTTTTATCAGTGACAGTCGAAAGCTTTCTGGTATCACCATGTCTACACATTGACATGTTGATATAAACATGGAATGAGTTCCGGAGTTGGTCATGGCCAACAACAGGTAATTTGCATTTAAGGCAACAGGTCCCAGAAACAGCTTTCACACCACTAGTTTGATTATTTGGTCCGCGTCAGGCAATGAAATTGTTATTATGTAGCATAGACTCCAGTGAGGTCCGCTTTCACACCAGCAAACAAATAAAAAATTGGCCCAACTGACGTTTCATCAATGTTTATCTACCGGTAGAAATAAGCGCCAATTTCGACTCACTATTTTGACCTAATGGTTTGGATCCCAGTTCGCGTTCTCAGAGGGACCGCACCAGAGTCTGGCATTTGGTGTGGTGTCAAGCGGTCTGCTTGATTTAGTGCGGACCCGAGTGTGACTGATGCTTTCACACCAACGAAAACAAACCAAACTAAGAGCTTTTGGTTTGAATGGATCGTTTGGTGCGCACCAACTGCTGTTGGTGTGAAAGCACCCTTATTCTGAAAGGGACTGAAACTGGAAAGACTGGAGCTGCTGATCATGTTAAATCTGAGGGGAATCTTTTATGATGTTACTCTTATCTTCTTTTGTGTGTGTGTGTGTGTGTGTGTGTGCATTGTAGCACTTGGAGATCATTGGTTTGAAGTAAAGTGCAATAAAAAGAATATATTATGTTATTATTATCATTATTGAATCTATGGCACACAAGCTTTCAGGGACATGTTTTCTGTGACCCGTAGGTCTATTTTGACTTAATGTCACTAATGTCACCAAAGTATTTCTTTGGTCAGTATTTGCATAATGAGGGGTTCCCTCTTGGATGCATTGTTACTCTGTGGTCAGGTCATCCCAATGGAATCCCTAGTGACGTAGCACATGAAACCTGTGTGATTTTTTTTGTTTGTGTGTGTGTGTGTGTGTGTGTGTGTGTGTTTGTGTGTCTGTCTGTCTGTCTGTATTTGCATGCTTATGTTGTGTTATCCAAAGTCAAAGATGGTTGAATATATCTGTGTGGTGGTTGGATGTGATTTACATATTCAAATAAACATACTATAATGGTTGGGCATCAATACATAATACCACAGTGAGAAGAAAGGAGATTTAGAGGAGATGCATGCCTTTTCTTAAAGGGATAGTTCAGTCTATGCACAACCTGTCTGTTCTCTACATGAATTATAAGGAGCTGAAAACTTCATTAATTAATGGCATTTTGCTCTGAAACAAAAGTTTGACCTTATTACCATCCATAAATAGACCTTTGGTTGTGCGTACAGCAAACATTCTCTTTAAAGGTGAACTATGGACGTTTTCTAGCTTAATTTGCCTCATAATGAACACTCCAGTTGTGGTAATAATGAACACTACAGTTGCAGTAAGGGAATCTGTTGAGATGTCCGTACCCCCATCGGAATACTTGTGTATTCTACTGGAAAACACATCTACAACAAAGTTACTGAAGAGGGGTAGCTCCAGTAAAATTTATTTATGCAGAGTTCACCCACATGACATCAGGGGCGTCACTAGGTGTACCATAGATCCGGGGCTGTAGCCCGACTTTTTTTTTTTTTTTTACCCTTCTTAAAGGGGGTCCGGGGGTTTTTCCCCCGGGAAATTTTGACAATTGGGCCGTTAAAGATGCCGTTTCAACGTAGTTTGAGAAGGAAAGGAAGGACATTCGTTGGGGTTCTCCTCATCATATTTTAATAACAAATAAAGCTAATTTCCCTCAAGGCTAGCCTAGCCTACTGGTATTAGTTATAACAGAGACCTCACACCCAAACATTTTTTTCTGCCCGTGACATGATGAATGAATGAATCATATCCAGGTGCCACTCTAATCGCTGTAAATGGATTAATCCAACACAACTCCTCGTACAATTTTCAGTTTGCATGGAAATCATTGGTATAATTGCATAGGAGATCTACGTGCGGCCAGCCTGACTCTTCCACTCGTTTTGTGGTAACTAGCAGTGTTTACTAGGCTACTGTTGTTGTAGGCTACTACGTGTTTACTACTGTTGACTACTAGTAGACTTAATGGAACAAGTTCATGGAAAACGAATGCTTATGCAGAACGTTTCGTTAATCTATCCTACAGAGCCGTTAGGTAACGTCGGTGAGTAAGTTTATCTCTTTGTTATCCAAATGAACGGTCTTAAAGTTAGCGAGTTACAGAGGCTGGCAGTCAGCCCGACAGAGGGGGGAAGCATGGAACACTGATGTCGCATTTGCAACAATTTATTCCGACTCCATGGAACGTCAGCGAACAAGAGTAACAATATTGCAGTTGTGCCTGTGTTTCTGGCTCTCAGGCTAAGTTGTGACTGCTAAGAAATAGCCTAGAAATCTAGACGCCACTAGCGGCAATCACGTCAGGCTAGGGGCTGCTGACCGTGGCATTCAATTTGAACCTTATTAAAAAAAAAAACTCTGTGGCGATTTTCATCATTTTGTAAGGCACGGAGATCCGGGGCTATCCCCAATACATCCGGGGCTATAGCCCCGAATGCCCAGGTCTAACGACGCCTCTGCATGACATCATCATTTATGACATAAAACCTGACCAGAGGGATTTCACAAAACCTAGATGAGGGATTAAGCTGGGATTTTTGGTTATCCTGGATGAATTAAGCCTTGACTTGGTTTCACAAAAGAGATGGCACATACAGTAAGTTGCCATGGGAATTTATTCTCACCAGCTAGGCTATAAGACAAGCTAAGTGAATTTTAATAGTGATTACATTATCTGATTGGTTCAGCTAGCCGTCATTCAAATCGGACCTCCATGCGATTTTTAAAAGAGTTTTATTCCATTCGCACAAAACTGAAAAATAATCCATTTGGATGACATTTATCTCCCCATTACAGGGGTATGACAAGCTATACCAATGAATTGAACATTGATGGAGTGTGAAATGGCCTTTCAGACCCCCCCCCCCCCCCCCCCCCCATACTCTACTGAAACAAGTCACAAACTCTGTAGAACCTAGTGTAACTCCACATTACGGTTTTATTTACAGTAGGATATGCACAAAACAAATGGAAACCGACAGTATTGTTCACAAATATACGAGAATTTGAGCTGAATCCTGCAATCTGATTGGCTGTTGGAATCCTGCAATTTGATTGGCTGTTGGAATCCTGCAATCTGATTGGCTCCCAGAATCCTGCAATTTGATTGGCTGTTGGAATCAAGCAATATGATTGGCTGTTGAAATCCAGCAATCTGATTAGCTGTTGGAATACTGCAATCTGATTGGCTCCCAGAATCCTGCAATCTAATTGGCTCCCAGAATCCTGCAATCTGATTGGCTGTATAAATTCTGCAATCTGATTGACTCCCAGAATCCTGCAATCTTATTGGCTGTTGGAATCTAGCAATCTGATTGGCTGTTGGAATCCTGCAATCTGATTGGCTGTTGGATCTTGCAATTTGATTGGCTGTTGGAATCCAGCAATCTGATTGGCTGTGGGAATCCTGCAATCTAATTGGCTGTTGGAATCCAGCAATCTGATTGGCTGTTGGAATCCTGCAATCTGATTGGCTGTTGGAATCCGGCAATTTGATTGGCTGTTGGAATCCTGCAATCTGATTGGCTGTTGGAATCCTGCAATGTGATTGGCTCCCAGAACCCTACAATTTCATTGGCTGTTGGAATCCAGCAGTCTGATTGGCTGTTGGAATCCTGCAATTTGATTGGCTCCCAGCATCCTGTAATCTAATTGGCTCCCAGAATCCTGCAATCTGATTGGATGTTTGAATTCTGCAATCTGATTGGCTCCCAGAGTCCTGCAATTTGATTGGCTGTCGGAATCCAGCAATCTGATTGGCTGTTGGAATCCTGCAATCTGGTTGGCTCCCATAACCCTGCAATCTGATTGGCTGTTTTAATTCTGCAATCTGATTGGCTTCCAGAACCCTGCAATTTGATTGGCTGTTGGAATCCAGCAATCTGATTGCAGGATTCCAATATGACATTCTGACATAACACTGAGAAAGGAGTTCTCTCCTCCTACTCAAGCGAGTAGGACGCATTTCTTGCTGCTCCTGCTTTACTATCCCTTTAGCAATTTTCACTCTTTTTCTTTCTTTTATTTCATTTACAAGCTAGGTTAGCAAAGACGGTGAAACTTTAATAGTTAGTTTTTACTTTACATGAACGGCAAGTCACCTTGAAGTTGGATTAAACAACATGCACTCCTCCGGCCCGAGACGCAGGAGATCATGTAGTAAATGTACTGAACTAGAACAGAGGATTTCTGCCTTGGAATCAAAGATTGGTGCCCTTTCATCAAAGACGGATGAACTACGAGAGACATCTCATGAAGTGAGTACAGTGACAACTGGAAATGCAGAGAATGTAACTCAACAATCTTCCAATAGCATTGAATGCATCGACCTCACAAAGCAAAATGAGAGTTCTGAGCCTTGGCGCAGGCAAGGTGCCAGGCCAAAAAGCAAAAAACGTAATACAAGAACTGTACGTACCTCAACACCAGTAAACTCAGATGTTAATTCCAGGCCTCGGATCAGAAATACAGACAGATCAGCAAACCATAGGGCTTGTGGTCCTAGGGGTGACCCAGAGCCCCTAAAACTATGGAACAGATTTGAATGCCTCCAGGACGTGAGAGAGGTTTTTCCCAGGGAAAAAACCCAAAACAGGCAGCGAGCAAACCACAACAATAGAAAGACGGGCACAGACAAGAAGCAGCACTCGGCACCTGTTCATCCCACAACCCTCATTCTAGGCGACTCTACAGTGAGACTTTTAAATGGGGAAAGGATGATTGTATGTTGTTTCCCAAATGTTTCAGTGTCTGACACAAAAAACAAACTGGCAGAACTGGTGTCAAAATATACAACTATCAAGCGCATCATTGTGCATGTTGGAGCAAATGACATTTACAAAGAACAACTGTATGTCCAACAAGATTTCAAGGAACTTTTCTCTGCTCTATTTGAACTTGGATTACAAACTTTCATCAGTGGCCCACTCCCAGCAGAGGGAAGCTTTGTTTTTACGAGACTGTTTAGTTTAAACACCTGGCTCGCAAAAACATGCTTTTCAGTTGGGATGAATTTTATTGACAATTTCAACCTTTTCTGGAATCGCAGGGAATATTTCAGACCAAAAAGCACAGAGCTGAGTTGGACTGGAGCCAAGATCTTAACACAGAACTATCACCTCTCTCTCTTGCACCCAACATTTTCTCTGCCAACCTTGAGCCAAGCCTCTGATAAGCGCTCAGTAGCCACACAAACGGAACAAACTGAGGACATCAACATGCAGACCTTGGAGAAACATAAACAACCAGAACAACAATGCCCAGCCACGTCCACTGGACATGATAAGATGGGTGCTGCTAAAATGATTCATAGTAAATCACTGGCGTCAAACTCTGCGAAATCTCAGCAAACAAATGGATGTCATGAACAGGAGAAGATAGCACCTATCAAAGCTGTTGGAAGGCTATCAGAAAGGAAGGGTCATGTACCAGTGCCCCTCCCCACCTCCGTTGACTCCTTGCCACCACAAAGCCATAACAACATGGAACACACTACTGGAATACTTGCTAATAGCGAAGCAACAAACCCCCCAGGACCCCATCTGGCAGATGGAGACTCTGGACTTTTATTCCTTGATTTCCCATCATTACACACACCCAATAACCACCCCACCCAATCCAACTACCCAGGCCACCCAAACCCACCTAATATCCCATCCCAATCCCTTCCTCATCATTCCACCACCCAAACAAACTCCACAGGATCCCCCACATACCCGTCACCATCCCCACTCAAGCACATGATGTTCCCTGCAACAATGGAGAGACTGCTACCAGCAGCCAGGCAGATTTTCAACAGCCCAAGACCTTCAGCACTGAAGCGCAGTGCACCTCCACGCCCTCCCCCTCCGCATGCAAAAGGATCACCTACGCAGCAACAACTTCATGAGAGTATTGTATGATATTCTGTGGGTCCCTGCAATAGAAATGGTAGTGACAGTAGTTTTGAGAACATGCCGGGACCCAGTAAGCCTATGTCATTTTCTATTCCTGTTCTGACAAGTAATAGAAGACTAGCACATCGAGCCTACAGGGTAAACCAGTCAAATCTCCTACCTGTACCACTACAGCCTCAGATTTCCCCAGTGGATCATAGCTCCCCAACTCTTACAGCAAAACTAGCTCTCCTAAACATCAGATCTCTTTCAAACAAATCATTCTTAATTAATGATCTTATTTGCACATACAACCTTGATTTTTTACTCTTAACTGAGACATGGTTAGACCAAGCAAACAGTGCTGCTACCCTCATCGAATCTGCTCCACCAAATTTCAGTTTTTTGAGTGCTACCAGAGCAAATAAAAGAGGAGGGGGGATAGCTACAATTTTCAAGGCATCCTTTCAGTGCAATCAGTCATCATTTGGTGAATTTACTTCATTTGAATATCTGTGTGCAAGCATTAAGTCTTCTCCTCAGATTTTACTACTGACTATTTACAGGCCTCCAAAACATTCAGCTAAAGTCTTTCTTGAAGAGTTTGGTGAACTGCTATCAGTCATTTGCATAGAGTTTGACTGTCTTATTATATCAGGGGATCTAAACCTACATGTGGATAATCCTGAAAACAATTATGCCAAGGAATTCATTGCACTAATCGACACTTTCTCCCTAACACAGCATATACAGGAGCCAACACACTCTCAAGGCCATACACTCGACCTCGTTATCACAAAGGGTCTCAATGTCTCCACAGCTGTTAAAGACCTGGCGTTATCTGATCATTTCTGCGTGTTCTTTGATGTGTCTATGTCCCCACACAGTCAGAACAGATCTATGTTGGTAAAAAGGAGAATCATAAATGATAAGACAAGTGTTCTTTTTGAGCAAGCACTCTCACAGACATCAAGTAATTTGTCAGACTCAGTAGAAGACTTATTGGATCACTTTAATGCAAAAATGGCAAACATTATGGATGGCATTGCTCCCTTAAAATCCAAGAAAGTTAAGGACAAACAGAAAGCACCATGGAAGCAAAATCCAGCGGTTAAACTCCTAAAAAGAGAGTGTAGGAAGACTGAAAGAAAATGGCGTAAATACAAACTTCAGATCCACTATGACATCCATAAAGACATGCTCCGCACATATAACTTTGAAATGTGCAAAGCAAGACAGTCTTTCTTTTCTAACATCATCAGTAGGAGTTCAAATAACACTCGTGTTTTATTTTCCACTGTCGAAAAGTTAACAAATCCTCCCTCACAATTAGTGCCCGAACTTCTCTCAACTAATAAATGCAATGAGTTTTCATGTTTTTTTAAAGGTAAAATTGACAAAATCAGACTCAATATATCTGCTAAATTACTCATTCAACACCCGGAACTTCCAGCTACAAATAGAGGGAAACTTAACTTGATGTCAGAGTTCAAGTTGATAGACTACGAAACACTTGAAAAAACAGTACAGATTCTCAGCTCCTCCACGTGTGTCTTAGACACCCTGCCTACAAATTTCTTCAAAACTGTTTTTCACCTTATAGCCTCAGATGTCCTTCACATTGTAAATACATCACTGCTGTCTGGCACTTTTCCTAAGTCACTAAAAACAGCTGTTGTAAAGCCACTGCTCAAGAAGAATAACCTGGATGCCTCCATTTTAAACAATTACAGGCCCATATCCAATCTACCTTTTATTGGCAAAATTATTGAAAAAGTAGTCTTTAATCAACTAACCACCTTCCTAACATCAAATGGGTATTTTGATTACTTTCAGTCTGGTTTTCGGGCAAATCACAGCACTGAAACAGCTCTCATTAAGGTTTTCAATGACATACGTCTCAACACAGATTCTGGTAAAACATCAGTCCTAGTGCTACTGGACCTTAGCGCAGCATTTGACACTGTTGATCACAATATTTTACTACACAGACTAGAACACTGGGTTGGATTTACAGGCATAGTTCTAAACTGGCTCAAATCATATCTACAAGAAAGGAGCTTCTTTGTTGCCATCGGCAACTGTACCTCAACACCAACATCCCTGACCTGTGGTGTTCCCCAGGGGTCGATCTTGGGGCCACTATTATTCAACCTCTATATGCTCCCACTTGGACAAATCATCCAAAATAATTTGATTTCATATCATAGCTATGCAGATGACACACAAATTTACTTAGCTCTGTCACCAAAAGACTATGGTCCCCTTGAATCTCTATGTCAGTGTATAGAACAAATCAACACTTGGATGGCTCAAAATTTTCTTCAGCTGAACAAAGAAAAAACTGAAGCAATTATATTTGGTAAAAAGGAGGAAAGGATTAAGGTTGCCACTCTCCTTGAAACAAAAGGATTGAAAGCAAAGGATACTGTTAAAAATCTCGGTGTATTAATCGACAGTGATCTAAATTTCAACAGTCACATGAAAATGATAACTAAATCAGCTTTTTATCACCTCAAAAATATTGCCAAACTGAGAGGGCTAATGTCAAAACATGACTTAGAAAAACTCATTCATGCATTTATCTCTAGCAGGGTTGATTACTGCAATGGGCTTTTCACAGGCCTTCCTAAAAAGACTATCAAACAGCTTCAGATGATTCAAAATGCAGCAGCTAGGGTTCTCACAAAAACAAAAAGAACTGAGCACATTACTCCAATTCTTAAATCTCTGCACTGGCTTCCAGTATGTCACAGAGTTGACTTTAAAACACTACTAATTGTTTATAAATCAGTAAATGGAGCAGGACCTAAATACCTATCAGACATGTTTCAGCAGTACACACCTTCTCGTCCTCTGAGGTCTCAGGAGAAAAACCTCTTAGTAAAGCCTGCTGTTAGAACTAAACATGGCGAAGCAGCTTTTAGCTGCTATGCGGCTCAGCTTTGGAACCAACTTTCTGATGACATTAAAAAGGCCCCAACTGCAGCCTGTTTTAAATCTAGACTTAAGACCAAATTGTTCTCAGATGCTTTCTGCTAACTGTCTCTTAATTACTCCTTCTGGAGTCTTTTATGTTAATTATTCCTTATTGATTTGATCTTGATTCATGCTTTGTTTTTATTTTCTATTATGATCTTTTTATTATTATTATTGTTATTATTTTTATTACTATTACTCTTTGCCCATCTATGCTTCTATCTGCTATAATTACTGTTTGGTTTTTGTTTATGTAAAGCACATTGAATGACCTCTGTGTATGAAATGTGCTATATAAATAAACTTGACTTGACTTGACTTGACTTGAATTTAACAATGTTTGGGCTATTAAAAGTGGTAGAAATGGTGAAAAGTCTTAAACTACTCAACTATTTAACTGTTCAACCATTCCAACTGTCAGTTGTCATCAACTATGACTCCCACCAACTGTTTACTCTGCCAACAACTGTTTCTAAATAAAAGTTTGTTTGGCATTTTATGTTAAAGGAATACAGTAGTTCGGAATTTTGGACATACAGTAGGACCTAATTTCCAACTTTGCCGAGGTGATATAGGTCGGTGGAGACAGTTTTTATCGCGTTTAACCCCTTCCTTAAACGTACACTATGTAGTTTTTGCTCCCATCTAGTGGTTAAAATTGATTTTGCATGCACGCTCTAGTGCCACGCGTTTTCAAATGTGCGTTGTAACAATGGCTAGAGCTACGGGAAGTTGAATGGGTCGAGATTCATTCAAGATGTCTTCTAACACTTCATTGAGTTTTCTTTCCGGTGATGATGTAAGTTATTCCAAAGTTCTTTGAATAATTTGAATGATCATGTATGAGTAATTACTCCTCGAGCAACATAGTGAATTACGTCGTCATGCTTATATTGTTTTTACATTAGCTTACTATCGTAATATTAGCATAGCAGCAGCTAACAACTTGACATGACAGTATAGGCTAATGCTTGTATTGCTCTAAAGGCATGAACTATGTCACTAAGTGCAGTGCTTGTCTGTAGGTTAAGTATGACCGTCTTCATGCTGCTTCTCTGTGTAACGTGAAATGCAAAAACGCGTTTTCCCCTAGCGGTAGTGTTTAGCGGTAGCGGTAGTGTTTTATGTCCCTCTCGGCAGTTCATATTTTTCTATACACCGGAAAGACATGGAAGCCTTCCTGTGAACGTCCCTTTCAATGTAAATGCCGGGAAGTGATTCTTCGGCCAGTAGGACAAGTCAGATCATTGGCATATGTTATTTTACACCTAAGAGGATCTATTTTTGAATGAAGACGTTGACTTGAAGTACTAAAACACTTAAAATCCTACATAATGTATCTTTAAGTTGCAGTGTTCCCCTTTGCTAAGCTGGTTCTGAGCTAACACATTTCAACGGTAACATCCAAAACAGTCTTACTCACTCACATCCAAAACAGTCTTACAAACAGTCTTACTCAGTCTTACTCACACAGCACACCCGAGACAAGTAAATAAAAACGTCAGACTATCGATGTACATGTCCGTGTTGATAGAATAATTTCTATTTAAATAAAACTAACCTTGCAACTCAATGATTTATTACATTTTGAGGGACTAGTTTCTCAATATCAATCTGCTACTGCCATACAGGGAACAAATTAGGCTATTGCAATGCGGTGCAAGGTCCTAACATTGTTCTATCAACACAGACATGTGCATCGATAGTCTGACAATATAATTTATTTGTTTCGGGTGTTCTGTGGAGTGGATTAAGACTGTTTTCAGTGGCAGGCTGGATGTTACCATCGACTTGCGTTATCGCTGCACCAGATTAGCAACAAATGAACACTGCAATTTAAGGAAGGGCAGAAATTCAATGAAAATGGTCTCCACCGACCTATATCACCCCGACTAAGTTGGAAATGAGGTCCTATGTCCAAAATTCCGAACTATTCCTTTAATATATATGTTTTGCATTTTCATGCACTGGTAATTTCCTCGAAATTACATTTTTATCATTCTTCCAACCCGTTTTTCTGCATTCAATTCAGCTCTAACCATCTAACGTACAAACTTCGTTCCACCATTGTTATCTAGGTTTCTCAAAGGACACGTGCGGTATGTAACTTTAACGTTTGACAACTTTACACGCTTGAAGATATTTGCCACAAATGTGCTAAAATTTCCCCTATTGTAAGTCAATGGGCTGAACGTTTGTGTAATGACATCACAATGCTTTTGCACCTCAAGTTCAAGTTCAACCAAAGTGTGGTTAACGTTGACAAACCTAACAATTTTCGACAAATACAAATAACATTATCAAGCCAGGCATAATTGCTAGCCTACTTGAATGAAAATAACGCATACCACCTCATGAGAAATATTTAAGCTGTTTAGACTGGTGGTGCCATAGCATTGCCAACATTGCCTACAACTTCACTGATTCAATGTCAGCAACCTCCGATATTGATCCCCTTCTTTTGGCAGTCATGATCAGGCCTAGGCCACACGATTAGGTGTTGTTCGCTGTAGACGGACATGCTGAAAAGTTGCTGTGTGGTTGGGTGTACCAACCACAAAGCTAAGAACCCCTAACATTAGTCTACACCAAAAAATTAATCAGACCAAAGAAAACGGAAACACTTATTGGCTATGACAGAAATGATCATATCTCGGAATTATCTAACTAACATACTTTACATCTGAGCCTGAGAGTCAACTACTTTACATTAAAATTCAAATACGAAGGCAACAATACAGGAAAATAATTTAGTTACTTATTTGGAGGCGTTGTGTGGAACCACCGCGGTCCAGCCCTGCACACGCCCGGACTCGAACCCGCGAAACAGCAGCACCTCGGATCGGGAGTCGAGCGCGCTAACAATCCAGCTAAAAGCCCAGGCTACTAGCTTTCATGCCAGCAGCGCTCTTGAAGTGTCGGGGAGTGAGGTTTACTAACGTTCTACAGCATAGCTAACCAGCTAGCACCCGTTACACCTACACCAACCTGACAGTTGGACGTCTGGAGGAGTTGTATGGGGTTGGGGAAGAAATTGGTCCGGTGTTGGGCGTTGGGGTACTCTGATTGGTTGTGCTAATTGCGTGTAGTGACCCTGCGATCCATTTGTATCGTAAGTCACCCGCCCGAGTTGTAAAGTGTAAATTACCCAGCTTTCTTGCGGCATTTTACGGAGGAATGCCCCCTTTACCTCGGAGTACTTGCGAGTACCCCGAGTTGGGCTTACGACCTGTAAACAAACATGGCTGCGCCCATAGTCGAGATGAGATGACATGTGTTTTCTTTGTATTTGTACCGTGTTGGTCGTTTTAATGACAATGGAATGCTTTAACACACTAGATTGCATTGCTGCTTCAATCCGGTCACCAATTCATACATTTAACGGTCTTGCTGTGCGTGCAAGACAATGTAATGATTTGTTTTCCAGCTGGTTTGCTAAAGAGGCTACCACACAACAATAACAATGACTAGCTAGCCTGCTAATGCCCATCTAGCTCATTAGAAATGCGACAGCACTTGTTGAAATTGCCCAAAAAATGTTTTTATTATTCATTCCCATTGACCATACCCAAAAAGGGAGAATGAGGGACATCTGCTTGTGTTCTAGACAAATGTCCAGCACTAAGACAGTTGCTGCCCTGGTGGCATCCATGTTCTTTCCCAAAAGACTACAAACTCCAGCGTTCATGCTAGCCACTAATTCTCACATGTCGGGCGGGTAAACGTACGAGACTGCCAACACTAAATGGAATGCACCATTAGTATGGTACTCGAGAGACTGAAGGGACATGTTTTTACTTTAATTGAATTAAGCTTTTGAACGTATATTTCACGGTCAATGACCGGCAAAGTGGTAATATATTGAGTGGTCATATTGATTTGTTGCGTTTTCTGTTATTATTTACTCCTACGATTTTGGTACGAAATACGTTTATTGACCTTCATTTACATTGGGGTTAATGAGAGGCATTGTTTGTTTTCCCCCCAGAAGGGGCGAGAACGTTTCTCGCGAGTCAAGTTCCCAGATGTGCCGGTCTAACGTATATTATTACCTTGTCTCCATCCACCATCCATTTAGGCACCTTCCATCCAACTTTCTCTGCATCCACTTACTTCAAACCATTTGTTGAACTCGTCTGTGTCTCGTTCAATTACTACTTAGTAACAACCCTAGAAAATACACAACTTAGCGCATACTGTAAATTACACTGTAAATCCCCACTCTCTCTCTCTCTCATACTCTGTTTTACATGTCATTTTTGGCATTTTCATGCACTGGTAATTCCTTGGAAATGCATCTCTAGTTATTATTGTTGTTGTTATTGTAGGATTTTTTTGGAGGAGGGGCACTGTATCTTGTATCCCCCTTCTGATCTATTTTATGGAGCTTGGACAAAAAACACTAGCAGGAAGAGCTGCTGCTGCAAAACGGCACTAGCACACACATAAAACCATGGCTGAATAAAAGGGCAATAAAAAAAAGGCACTCCACGCAAGCTGGTATTGATTACCATAAAATGTAGTGCCTTTGATAGCTCAGGGAAAGATGAGGAGCAGGATGGTGAAGAAGATGCAGGAGGAGGAGAAGACGAAGATGGAGAGCAGGAGGAGGAGAAGAGGGAAATTAAAGAGGAACTATGCAGGATTGGCGATTTCATCTCTGGTTTCGGTTTCGTTGTTCGTTTTCGCTCGTTTTATGCTTGCATTTTCTCTGCAGAGCTTCCCCGACAGCTTTAGCGTGTATATTTATACATGTATAGGCTATATTTAAATATATAAATTGCAAGTGTGGTTCTTCGTCTCAGACTTCCAGATGTAAACAAGGAGCGATCGTCTCCTGCAGAAAGTTGCATAGGGTCTCTTTAAGGGTAAACAGGGTCTTCTATCGCAGAGCCTGAGTGGTTGTTTCCCTGCAGCAGCATATTATCAGCCTGCTCAGCACATTGTGTCTGCACTGCTTCTGCAATGGCTAAGGATTTACAGGAACATGTTAATTTCACTAGGAGACAGCTGAGCAGAGTGTAATTTAATTCAGGAGTGAGCCTTGCTACCAGCAGTGTAAGGTGAACTACTTTCTCTTTGAAGGTGTTCAACCTGGCTTTCTGAGCTCAGCTGCAAAGGTCTGAGGACAAGAGAGCAAAACAAGGGATATTCTCCAAAAAGCCATTCAACGGTCTCATTCTTGAACAATTCAATTATGTTTTTTAAAAGGCCATCTTCAAGCTCATCTTAGTTACTGCCTGAATAAAAAGAATGCAAAGAACACACACTATTATTTAGAGAGAAGCTGACAAAGGGTGGTGATGGTTACATGTTATTGTGTGTTGTGTGAATGCATTTCTCAGAAAGTTCAGGAGATAACCCCACACACACACACACACACACACCACCACCAGTCACCATGCCAATCCTGACAAATTCCGTGCCAGTCTAAAGTGTTTGACGTAAATGTTTACTGCTCTGTGGCATTTTCCATTATGTGTTTTTTTAGAAGCATGTTCAGTGGGATCACCTGGAATACAAAGCATTTTCCAATCAGTCAAAGTATTTCTTTAGATATACTTAGAGAGACATTACTCATGCAATGAAGTTAGATAAAAAAAAAAATAATGTAGACAGTAATGTTATAACCTACCACACGGTGGCAGTAAAGCTCTTTCTTTGTGACACCAGTGGGGCCTAATGACTGCTTAGCAGGGGGCCAGAGGAGAATGCCTGTGAATGCTTCTGAACACAGCTCCTCTGGGAGTAATTATCCATCTCCACAGGCTAAGCTGTTGTTGAGAAATTACAGATGACATTTTGGACCTACTTGTGTTCAGCTGCTGCACTCTGAACTCGCTCAAAAATTAATGACAGCCTCCCCCCCCAACACATCTAAGATATAAATCAGCTTTTAACAGCATATTTAAAGACAGTAGGCACACTAAGGGGCACTTTATCTTGTAGCCCTTTTTTGATCTATTTTATGGAGCTTGAACATAAAACACTAGGAGGAAGAGCTGCTGTAGCAAAACTGGGGGCACGAGCACACACATAAAACCATGGCATGGTCTATTTATTTATTTATTTATTTTAAGGTACACTGAGAAAGCCAGTGTATTTAGTAATAGTTGCTTGCGATGTCGTGTTTGATTCACTCTGAAGAAAGGCAGGCCGTGGAGAAAAACTCTGTAGAAGTTGCCAGAATGCCATTTAATCAAACTGATTCATGATGACTGCCTTCAAGACGTAATATCCCAGCATGCCAATCTCCCAATTTCCAGTGATTCACAGTATAGGCCAAACAAATTCCCACACAGTGACTAGAGAGTGAAATACGACTGAACTCTGAGCTATGTGAACATAGCTGACAGTTGGGAGTAGCGTCACAAAGTTATGCGTTCTGCCAGGTTCTTTCTCTTTCTCTCTTTCTCTCTCTCTCTCTCTCTCTCTCTCTCTCTCTCTGGCGGGTGTTTCTCGTGAGGCACTGTGCGCTGAGGCCCTGATGGAAAAGTCTTCAGAACTGAGTCATTCCTTGCAGCCCCGCCAGTCAGCGGAGCCTCATGCTGCTGCCTGTGTGGGAATGGGCCTGCCAACTGCGGCTGTGTTCCACCACACTAGACTGGACATGGCACACACACACACACACACACACACACACACACACACACACACACACACACACACACACACACACACACACACACAGAGGTGGGTGCGTACACACTGGAGAGAAAAAGGACTCAAGTTCTCGAAACAGGCCTTGCAAAGTCAAGAGGAGTTCTGGTGCGCCACTGGAGGAATGACCACAGGTTCCTCTGGCCTGTGTTCAGTAATGCACCAAAACTTCAGGTGTCTTGGTTGTTACTCAGACAGGGATCAGTTCATGTGTTTCCTCATTTCCCTTCTCTCTGTACCGCTGGTGTTTTGAATTGCTCCTTTACTCCCCTCGCTGTCGACTTCAAAGGGCCTGCACTAAAGGACAAGAGGGAATAGGCCTTTGCGGAGCTAAATCGTCTTATTGTATGAGACATCTTTATGCTTGAATCCGGCCAGTGTAACTTCAAATGCACGGATACTGTTGCAACAACCAACTGATTCATGTGCTTTCATCCATTCTCTGGGATTGCTTTCAGCTGTGCCCGGCCTGTGACTCTTCCCCAACATCCAGTCATCTGTTTATATACAGCAATGTACTGTATATATCACCAGGATAATGAAGAAATGTTACAAGAACTATAACGTACACAACATTCGGCCTCCTCGTGCATCTTTTAAATGACCTCTCGAGAGCATGATACAAAATAGTTGGTTGTTGTTGTTTCTAAACAACAGTTCTAACCAGGACGGTCAGAGCAAGCAGTTAGTGAATCAGCTCTGTGTACCGCCAGCTCCAACGCAGGGGGACAGTAAAGACGTTTTACAGTTTGTAGCTCCCACAACAGCTGTAACATTCAACATTGTTAAACATTTACAACACAGTGGTCCACTGCCAGGTTTTCACTAAACTCCCTGGTTCCTTCCTCTCCTACCCATCCAGAGCCTGTACACAGCACTTGGGCAATTCTGAGACATGAGATGTTTGCGATGGGAAGGAGGCTAGAGGAACGTTTGGTGCCGAACCCAACTAGGCCAAGGCTCAGAAAGGCGTGGTGCTGGGGTGTGACGGGTTGCATAAAGTCCACAAATAAGTGTGTCAGACAAGTGTGTCTGTCTCTAGCCCGCCTGGTTGGGTATTACCTCATAGAATGCTCATCTAACTGAATCATGTGGTTTTCAGGCAGAGGAGTTCGGCCCAGACCACAAGACAGTAGGGTGTGCTATGAGTGCAGGTGGTGGTTGGTGGAGAGAGGGAGAGCACACTCATCAAAAAAGGCAGTCATGACTAACGATGGAATATAGATGACTACGGCCTCCCAAATCATCAACCCCAATCACATGATCTTCTGTAGATAGACCTGGAGCCATAAAGGAAGAGAGATGTGACACTGATGTCACAGCCAGGTGCTCAAGTGTTTCACGTAGGCTATGCATCAATGGCATCAAACTTGTGCTGGACTATAAGCACATACAAAAACCAAAGCTTACAGCATCTAATGCAGAGAGATAGAGATAGATGGATGTTTTTAGTGATCATTTCAGAAATTCATCTGGCACCACAGCTCATCATATAGGGAGACAGGCAACAACAGGAAACAACAGGACAACCACACACACTCACACAAAAACAATAGGCCTACACAACACATCTCTGATCTCTCTACATTAAAGTGAGGCTATGACAATGGCATTGAATTTGTGTAATGCTACAGGGATGAGTGATCTCCGAGCACACTTGGTTTGAAAAGACAGCAGCCTTACCTTCTGTCTGCTTAAATAGGCCTACACCTTGAATAGGGGATACGTCGCATCACTAATTGTTTGTAACTGCTGTTTTAAAATCCTGTTGTTTGATCATTGAACATGCTAGCCAAGCACTAGAACTGAACAGAGAGAATGCCAATGTTTGGGAAACTGGCAAAGAGCAGCGGTGTCCTATGGGCGTGTTGCCATTCTGTTACTGCTGCAAACGTAGTGGTACTTTTGTCTTGCAGAATAAGCTGAACAACTATTTAATCTCCACCACGATTAATGCCCCCTAGTGGTGGTATTAGGTCCACATGTGTGTTTTAGGGTAGGCTACTTTTGGAATGTCTTAAATAAATATTAAGTGCCTGGATCACCTGAATAATGACTGTAGGCTACAAGTTGAAATTAATGCAGTGATCTTCAATCGCAGACGTCTGCCTTTAAAACATGCTGAACTATATGAATATTTTTTTGAATATGCTGCGTTTTATTAGGACTCTGGCAAACTGATCACTGTGCACTGTGAACATTTCCACGTCAACAGTTTCAGGCTGCTGTTCATCGTGATCCTTGTGAGGAAACGGCAGGTTATCTAAACCGATTAGCTCTCTTCTTGCAGATTTAGATACTGCGCCCAGAGAAATATGCTAATCAACGAAGCACTGTGGTAGGGAGGTTCATACTAGCAGCTGGGAGCTATTTTACCACGTGACAGGAGTGATGTTTCTCTTGCTGTAGCAGCCATCATTATACTCAATACCAGTCCATCCTAAAAAAGGAAAGAAGCACAAGGATAAAACCAACCATGGATTAACACAGGAGAATTATTCTTTTTAACGAGATTTGATTACATCGCCTTTTCCATCTATGATTTGTTTTCTTACTTTTATAGAAGTAAAGGTAAGTTTCAATGTCTTGGTTGTTTTTCTAAAAGCTTTTGTCTTCCTAAATTCGGAATGTTTGCATGTGCAAACGGATCATATTACCAGCTTTTCGGGGGGCATGCTGTATTAGAGACGCTTTGAATTGTTTTAGAAATAATCTGCGTCGCTGAACTACATGAAGGTTACCTAAAATACAAGCTAACGTTACATTTTTTTGTTGTCGCCGCACCCGAATGTAAATAATAAATTGGTAGGCTATGCATCCACCACTTCCTGTTTTATGAGAAGATTTTAGAAGTACTGGAAGGTCGTAGGCTTAAATATATGTGTGTTATGTTGTCTAAAAAGCAGACAAAGAGGCGATAGGCTACGACACATGTTGTTTAAACATGTTTGACAAAACTGTCTTCAAATTATAGCATTGGCTACTCTGGATAGAAATGGGCTGAAAGGTTTAACGCGTGTTTGCAGGCTAACGATATTGTGGGATAGCCTACGTCAACTGAGTCAGACACATTTGTTTGGCTTTCTGAAGAAAAATGTTCGTCCTCGACCAGTACTACGAATTCTCAAGTGCTATCCGTTGTCCCAGCTATCAACCTAACCACACTTCAGTTTCATATTCATTTTAGGGAGGGAAGAAGGCTACCTTTCACCGACTTTTAAAGTAGCCTTTCGGTTTTGAAGAGGCAACATTGTTACAGTTTCATTCTTCACTTCATGCGCAAGTAGCCTAGCCTACTGCAAGTGTTTGCGCATCTAAGATCGTGCAAAGTTCCAAATAAGATAGCCTACAAATTGTTGAGCCTTTTCAGTGTCGGTCGTTGTGGAACCTTTGTCTGAACTGTTTCCTCCTATCGAGCTGATTTTGAAGCAATATTGCGTCTAACGGCAGGCTTGACGTCATCTTTTAAGCGATCACTTTTGGACCGTTTGTCGAACTTTTATTTGGGATCACTTCGTGCGCTTCATTGCACCTCTTATGGCCTTCAGTCACACTCCTAAAAAGAGGTTCTGTAGCAATTTATGGCGTTAAAGCCTATTGCTGGATTACAGTATCAGCGTTTAGGTAACGTTGTTGGATCAAAGGCCAATTGTGTCCTCATCAGACAACATGAACTAGCGTTCTTGTGACCAGTGACGCATTTCATTCGACAGCGCTAGGAAGACTACGAACATTTGCTAACTACCCGGTAAAAGTTATAGCCTGACTCAATAACCCAAGCCCGTAGTCTACCTCCATACAATAGGCTAGAGTAGCCCATGCAGTCGCCCAAAACTCACCAGGAATGACTAGTCTTTCTCTACTAGCCTATTGTGTTGGGACAGACCATAGCATACATTACAGGAAAGGAAACATGGTCACATTCCTTTTCATGCAGACAGTTAATTTTAGCCAACATTTTCCAGTTAGAGTTGCCAGTGTGTTGTCACACTGTTCTGTCGACCCCATGGATGCAAGCCTGTGCCAGTGGTTGCAAACTAGTTCAGCTAAGGCTTCAACGTGAAGTTGTTTTTGCTGCCCAATTTCCTCAAGACAGAACACAATGCATGCACAAGCAGGTCCCTTGGAATTGCTGAGGAACATTGGCTGTTTTAAGTGGTTGTGTGAATGTGCAATGCTGAAATTCGAGGGTATGCCAGTTAGACCATTACTGTAGCAGTAAACCTGAATAGGCCTACTGGGTAAAAATGTGTGTAACTATGAGAGTATTTCATCACACGTGTTTGTGAGATGGGTTCACAGGGTACCTGGAAATGACAGGGAATATCAGGAAGACAGGAAGTGGTTTTGGGCCGGTATCCAGAACTGTCTAGACAATTAAGAAATCATAGACTCCTTAAACTGACATGATTCATGATAATGTTATCTGAGTCTTGGTAGAATGTTGGGAAATTAATGGTGGGACTGTTTTTAGTTTTGTTTGTTTGTTTCTTTGTTTCTTTCTTTTCGGTAAAACCTGAAGCTGTCTTCACGTAGTTCTTATTCCTGACCTCTGAATAGGTGGGTTTACATGGACACTTTGTCTTTGAATTGGAAGAATGGCTCAATCGGAATGAAATTTATGAACACCTTGATTGGAATAGGTGGGATTCAGTTAGAATTTCAATTGGAAGGAAAGGGGTGGTGTACTTCATTGAACAGTTATGGGCATAGTAGGCACTGTTTTTTTTTTTTTTTTTTTTTCTTGAATTATGAAAGTTGTGAGCAACAGTTCTCAGTCAGCTGATGCGGCTGATCTAGCCTGTGGCATCTCTCTGACCTGCCCCATTTGAGACACGACAGCTGTTGCCACATCCATGTCTATATAGCACTCTATACAGTGACCTTTTAATGTACAGAATGGAATCAAAGACCTTCAGTTTCAAACATGCACTTTCCTCGTTATGATTAGGATCTCTATCTCTTTTTAAGCCTAGATTAAGTCTGCCTATATGGTCACATTGCAGACGTGCATGAAGGATTCATCTTAATATGTCATTGTGGGCTGTGTGAACGAAGAGCTTTCAGGACATACTTTAAAAAAAATAATTAAAAAAAAATAGCTTCAGCTCAGCTCATTGGTGATTGTCAGAATTATTTAGAGTGGCAGTTGCCTGCCAAGTTATGTAACTCAACTAATTTGCCAGCTCATTATGCAGACATTGCAGTGTATGTGTAGTCTTTCTTTCTTATTATGCATACAAGAATTGTCTGTTCAGAACTTTGGAGGAAAGTGGTGCTTGTATGAAGTGAACGCATGTTAACAGAACAGCTTTGCTCAGCATTTTTTTTTTTTTGCCAGAGATGCCCCACATATTAGATGTTGAGTTGGATAAACCCTATATCAAGTTCCCTTCCAACTCCACAATGTGTGGTCTGCCAGTAGAATTAGAGCAGATTGGATTCGGCAGTTTGCCCTGGACATACCCGATCAGAAAGTAGGTTACAGTCATGCCACAGCAGTAGGCCATTCAGTGCTGTTGGAGTTCGATGATAAAGGTTATCACTTATCACTAGTGTTCATGGCTTCAACTCACGAGTTTGCATGAGTTCTCTCTCTCTCTCTCTCTCTCTCTCTCTCTCTCTCTCTCTCTCTGTCTCTCTCCCCTCATCATTATGGAGAGACAAGGCCAGGCGTGCTCACACAGGTCACCCAGTTTTATGCCGGAGCCTCCCCGCTTTTGAAAGAACTTCTGCCTTGAGAGAGAGCATGGGGAGTGCCTCATCATGGAATCCAGCTCGGCAGGCTCTGAGCGGGAGCGGGTTTGGCACTGAAAGCATTAAGTGAAAGCAGTACTGTGAATGGGGATGTATTTAGACCAGTGATGTTTGAATTCCACTCAGTCATTAACTCCTTTTGTTCATATGCCAGTTATAGGAGGTTATGGACTTGACACCGAGAACCTTTGTTGTTGAGTTGTCTTACCTGTTCTGCAGTGTATGTTTTTCTCACGTTCATTTCATCAAAAACACACAGATGTCAGTCATTGGCAGTTGAGAAGATTATGTTGCTTATTCAGTGTTAAGATAAGAATGCTTCCTTTGCATTGATTCTGCCACCTTCAAATTTGCATTTTTGCTGTATGTTTTCTGCAGCTTTTTATTAGTTTATTTTTTACAATTTCAGTACATGTTTATTGTAGATGGAAGATGCACTTTGTCACGTTGTGGTCATTATTCAGTAAGGTTCATAATGTAAATTGCCACATAGTAGTAAATCATTTATAATTCCAATATTTGCTCATGCTCTCATCTGATATTTTCACACCATTTCATACATCAAAGTGATTCCAGTTTAAGATATGGCTTCAGTAGTGGCCAAGTGTTAAACCAGAAGGCTTTATTGAAATATGAAATATTATCATAGGCGACAGTGAAATTGGTAGTCGAGAGCAGCTCTCATTTAGAGCTGTGGTATTGCAGTTTGTAGCCCATTGTCTGGTGCACAGAGATGACCTGCTCTCTGTCAATATTATGCCTGACAACAGGGAGTGCCTTTATTCGAAATTGCTTGATAAAGCAGTCAAAAAAAGCAGAAACCAAATCAAAAGCTATCTAATATTATACTGTCTTGTTTGATATTGTATTGAGACGTACCCTTGAAAAGTGTTGGAGTGAACATTAGCATAAGATTTTGTTGTAGGCCTCATTATTTTTGATACACTGCCCTATAACTTTTGCAGTTGTCCATCAGCGACCAGCGAAAATGTGCTCCACTTCTGCCGGCGGTGGGGATATTAGTTGAATATTTTGCTGAGCTAGGTTTTTGGAACTTTGGCGAGTCACGCCGCTCCGGTCCAGCACGTAATTGTTTCTGTTTGATTCTCTTTGTTTGTAAACTCAGGGCATTGCTGTAAAAGACCTTAATGCTCAGTCAATTTCCCCTGAATAAACAATGGATGATGGAGATTTTCTTCTTTGTTCTGTAAATAATGTTCCCCATATCACTGTTACCATAGACATATATACATACAGTGGGTATAGTAAGTATTCACACCCATGCTAAAGTTGACTAAAAAGAGGAATATAAAATCATCTTTTGAGAATTGATTGTAATGCCTTAATTCAAAAAATGAGTAAAAATCAAACCGCTAAGGACACTAATTTTCTTTGTGATTGAAGAATGTATCGTAAATAGATAAATGTTCATCCTTAAATACAGGTTGCATAAGTATTCAACCCCTATGTTAAATTCCCATAGGAGCAGGAGGATGTTTTATATGTTTTTATTTTTAAAGGCCAGCTATTTCATGGATCCAGGATATTATGCATCCTGATAAAGTTCCCTTGGCCTTTGGAATTAAAATAGCCCCACATCATCACATACCCTTCACCATAGATAGAGATTGGCATGGTGCTTTTTCCAGTTAGCCAATTAGCCTGTTTGATGCTCATTGAGCTCAATGCAAAATTTTCCATCAAGATGTGCCACCTTCCATTTAGACCCTTTAGTCTAAATCAGGTAGCCTAGGTGATGTTTATCGGTCTGGTCATATGAGCCTTTCCTGTATTCCCTGGCTGTGCGTGAAGGCCTCTGTGGTAGCTCTCTTTTAGGGAAGATGTAGGAAGTGCAGCCCTAGATGGCTCCTGACCACAGGTGGGGAAACATTCAGATTCTGCAGATTTTTCCACACTGAGAACAAATAATATTTGAATGAGATTCCAAGTCCACCAAAGGAGGAGAGGAATTCGGCAGAGCGTGTGTGTGCTTGTGACAAGCCAGCCTGCCCGTATGCACTGTAATCGGCCCTCATGGCAAGGGAGATGTTTCTTGGACGACATCACCCGCCGTTTCTGTGGGCTGCTCTCTGTGTGCTGCACATATTTAGTCTCCTCTCTTGTCCTCAAATCCATCAGGAGGCACCCGGTGGGGAGCTTCAAAGCCACCGGTGATTCAGCGGTCACACACACACACCAGTGTCTGTCTAGTCAGGAAGTCCGTCTCACAGCGGCACTCAGCGTCATGTTGTGGCTTCTCATGTGAATACACTTCCCTCATCACTTCCTTTCCTGTGTGTGTGTGTGTGTGTGTGTGTGTTTGTATTGGCATGACACCTCAATCTGGGCCGATGACTGTTACTGTTATGTGGCATCGTGCATGGGGAGGTGGGGGTGTGAGTGAGTACGTCATGTTAGATTCCAAGCTAATGAATTTGCCGCTGTAGGTTGGGCATTACATGTGGTCCGTCTGGCTCGGTTTGCTTGGTTAGTCATGCAGGCCAATGCTGGCAGCACCTCTGCTGTCACGCTATATAGCTGGACCCTGATGGCACCTGTTGGGGCCTGGGCACTCCACCCGCGCACTCAGCAGAGCGGTTAAACCGGTCAAGGCTTGTGGGTGCACCGCACGCTCTCCTCTACGCCCGTGCAAAGGCGCCTGAGCAGGCAGGGAGCTGTGGAGAGGAGCAGGTGGAGGGTGCCTTGAGTTTAACACTGTGCCGTTCGGCCGGTGGGGAGTTCAAGCAGATGCCACTGCCTCCTGTCATGTGTAGACAGGTGGGTAGAAATGTTAACCTCACAGCCTACTGCCTGCTCTTAGAATATGTATCTGTTTTTGCTTTCCAGAATTGGACATTGATAACATGAAGGACTTTGGATCATGCGGAGAAGTTATTGGAGAGCTTGAAAATGTTATCTGTAGGTTTCTTGAAGCACGCATTTCAGGAGTTGTTTCACTGAAATATTGATAAGAGTCAAACTGGAAGGATCAATTTGATCACGCTCATCAATGGTTTTCAAAGCTGAAGTGAATGGTGGTTTGAGTCCATATAGAAGAACCACCTTTGAGTCTAGGCAGTGCCACATGTCGAGCAACATTTTTCACGTCCAAGTGTGTATGGATATAGATTTTTGTTTTAACCTGTTATTTCATTACTGCCAGCATATCCAATTGTCTCTACTGGATAGAGCATCTGTGTGACAGTTTTCTTCACATCTAGTTGTGCAGGCATTTTCAATCTCCTTGCTGGCCTAGGAGAGCCGGCATATGAAACATGTGCCTGCCAGATGTATACTTGTTGAAAGTATCCCACGTGATGTGTCCTCTTTGTTGTCATAAGTCATGTTCCTGACGAGACCTGTCTTCAAGTTGGAGGGAGAGGGTTGGGGTGGTGGGGTAGTGGTGGCTAAGCAGTATTTGTAGCTGAGCTGACAGAGGCCAAGTAGATGCATAGTCATGGTTGCACACTTTCAGCAGTTGCCCAGCTTGGTGTCCTTCCTTATCCCATCACCCTCTTGTCCAACAGTCCTGCTGGCTGTTTGAACTCACTCTCCTCTGCTGGAGGTGTGTGTGTGTGTGGGGGGTTGCGGGGGTGAGGAATTTCACCGGGTTGGATGAACCTCCAGGTTGGGCTTTTTAACAGAGCAGGGGCCCAGACCAAAGTCCAGCACGATAGCAATTGAGTATTAAACGCGGACTGGATGGGGGGGCCCCCCACACAAAAGGCACCAGTGTTCCCTCTACCTGTAGCCCTATCCCACCCACAAGCCCCGCAAATCCATAACACACACACACACACTCCCTCATTACCTACAGCCCACCAGCACAGCAGCAGACCAGAGACAACCCCCACCAGCTGAAAGACTCAGCCCTCAGGCAGAGAAAGTAAAACCATATGACTTAAACACACACCCATGTAGTGCGGTGTCATTGCCCTGTAAGCGCCTGGGTTATTCACCCACTTCCATCTGGTCACATTTCACATTTACTCTGTGGATGCCTCTTTGTTTACAGAGGGCGTATGTACATGGTTATGGCCGTGAATAAAGCTTGCAAACAAACTAATTACACAACTAATTGTGTCTGAGCCAGTATGAATAGAGTTTGAAGTTGTGTAATCTATGAGGGTGAGGGAGAGTGAGTTAGCTTGTGTTGTTAGCCTGAGGCCCGGGAAGGAGAGGGAATGGTTAAGGGGCTTGTGCGCAAGAGTGTGCAAATGAACATGTTTCCCACTTTTCTAAAGGCTGGACAGGCATTGAGAAAGTTATTGTTTACATCCCCAAACTGCCCACCCTCTGCTTGCTTTCCTGGGCCGCCTCTGTTTGGCCCATCGCTAGAGAGGCATGACCCATTTCCAATGGTTGTTTACTTGTGTCAGGGGGAAAAAAGAGCCAAGACACTTCTCAATGAACTCTTGTCTACAATTCAATTACAGATTGGCCCCTCCAGCGGCCCATTCTGTTTGGGCTGTTTGTGTTGCAGAATTCCTGGCACGTCTGCCCTCCGTGACCGACCATGCAGGAGACCACCGTTTCTTCGCTGTTGTTGTTGTTGTTGTTGTTATTATTATTATTATTATTATTATTATTATTATTATTTAAAAAAAACCTATGCATGTCTTTTTGCCATCGAAAATGACCCTGATGAAGGCGTAAGCCGAAACGTTGGAATAAAGAATAAAAAATCTTTAAGTTCCGAGTGTGCCACGACACTTTTGTTTATTATTGTCTTTTTGCCAACGCCATCACCTTCTCAATCATTAGCCACTTTTATGGGTTATTGAACAAAGCTTATACCAAGGTAGTGTTCAAGAATCAGTTGACAGTCTGTACGGCATTACCTGTGTAAGTGGCTGACACTGCATAGGCAGTGGGATGCGGTAAACGGTGGAAAAGTGTTGTAATTTTTCAGAGGAAAGAAAGCGGCGTGTGTTGCGTCAGTGCAGCGTGAGGCAGGGGCGGTGAGCCGGCAGCTCGCTCGCTCTCACTCGCTCCCCTCCTCGCCTCCGTCTCAGGGCCTCGTCTGGGAGCCCGGCTCAAATACTGTCACTTGTGGTTTCCTTGAATACAACGTGGCTGTGTGGATTTCTTTATATATTTCTTTTTTTAAAGCCAGACATTTTCTTATTGCTTTTCCTGTTATCTGCAGACTAGACAAGCTTATAAAAGGAAATGGCTCTTTTTTTCCTCCCTCTGAGATTTCCCTTTTTTTTTTTTTTGATTCAATCTGAAATTTCAACTCCGTTTTCCTTTGCTCCTCTGTGGAAACTCTCTCTGAGATGAAGCTCTTAAGACCTGATATTGTTTATCATTACCGTGAAGGCAGTTTTTAAGAAGTGAATATTTCCATGTGGGGGCTGACAAACTGCCTTTTTTCGTCTGTACAGTAATCAGCAGACTTGTAGACTTTGAAAGGTGCACAGACGCACCACTGGCACCGTTGCGAAACCACACACACACAACTTATGCAACTGCAGGATGACACACTTGCATGTGTAGTCTGTGTTGTGTAGTGCTTTGTTTTGGTGCCCTGACCACAATATAGTTTATATAGTCAACAGCCTTGACTTCATTCAAGTGTTTCTGTTTAATAATTGATTGAGTGTATATGTGTGTGTGTGTGTGTGTGTGTGTGCGTGTGTTCAGGCTTTTTGCAGCAGATTTAGTGGCGGTTTTGAGGTGGGAGGCTGGCAGGTGTAATGATTAGCTAACACAGACCTGTGTCTCTGATCTTATGTCCCTTCTAATCTCCCAAGGTGGGCTTGACGTGCATCTGTCCCGACTTGGTCTCGCAGCAGCTTGTGACACAGAAACCTGACCCTCCTGATTGGCGGACGGCAGCACGAAGCATTGGACAGTTTTTCACCCCCCCTACCCCCTCCTCTGTTCCCTCTCTCTGTTTTTCTCTCTTTCCCTGCATTACCAGCCCTGACGGAGGAGGAGGGGGGTGGGCCTGGGCGTTCGGGAGGATAAAACAGCCCAGCATGGGGCAGAAGGTTCCGGGAGGCATCAAAGCGGTGGACATGCGTGACCCGGCGCTGCGGCCCCTCAAGCTGGAGCTGCAGGCGCAGGACTACGCCAAGCCCTCGCGGCTGGACATGCTCCTGGACATGCCGGGGGCCGGCGCGGACGCTCAGGTGCAGCACTCGTGGAACAACGACGACCGCTCGCTCAACATCTTCGTCAAGGAGGACAACAAGCTGGTCTTCCACCGGCACCCGGTGGCGCAGAGCACCGACGCCATCCGCGGGCGGGTGGGCTACACGCGCGGCCTCCACGTCTGGGAGATCCACTGGGCCATGCGCCAGCGGGGCACGCACGCCGTCGTCGGCGTGGCCACGGGCGAGGCGCCGCTCCACTCGGTGGGCTACACGGCGCTGGTGGGCAACAACCAGGACTCCTGGGGCTGGGACCTGGGCCGGAACAAACTCTACCACGACGGCAAGAACCAGCCCAGCAAGACCTACCCGGCCTTTCTGGAGTCCGACGAGACCTTCCTGGTGCCGGACTCGTTTCTGGTGGTGCTGGACATGGACGAGGGCACGTTGAGTTTTATGGTGGACGGACAGTATCTGGGGGTGGCTTTCCGGGGACTGAAGGGCAGGAAGCTGTACCCTGTAGTTAGTGCGGTGTGGGGACACTGTGAAATAAGGATGCGGTACATCAACGGGCTTGATCGTGAGTATTTGCCTTCTCCTCGGAGAACTCTTGTGTGTATTGATGACTTCATGTAAGATGACATTGCATAATGTGGCCAGCGGAGTTAACAATGAGATCGTTCATCAGCCAGCTCCGCTGAGCTTGAGCTCTTATGTAAATACTCTTTTCTAGACTTTTACGTCTTAATACTTCCATTAGCGAGATGGCTGCCTACACACTGAATCAAGGAAAACTAGCGACTGCAGATCATTAGACCATGTTTTGTGTGTTTGCTAAAAACGAACAATGCGTTCAACCTAAAAGGGACCTTTGTGTCTCAGTGTTTTCTCAAGGGAGGGGCAAGAACAGAACTCCAAAGTGTGCTTGCTGTAGAGTCACCCATAGACTCACACAGGCGTTTACACGGAGAGGCTCAGTTGGGCGGCGAGCAGATCCTCCGCAGCCTTGACTCGGTCGCCTCGTGTCATGGAACACGGTGTCTCTCTTCCCCTGTGGCCGGGGCTCGGCGCTGGGTGACTTTTGGAGCAGGACGTCAGCGCTGTGCTGGCTCCTGTTTCTCCGCCATGAATTATGTAAACTAGGTTAGCGCTCCTGATAAGGGCCGCACTGTATGTATGTATGTGTGTGCGCGTGTGACATCATTCCTCTATCTCCCGTCTGTGGCTCCAGGAAGGCAATCATTAATCCGGACACTTTGCCCTTTTCCACTGGAACGCCCCGGTGGCGGTTCCACGTTCCGCCCCGCGGTCAGGCTCCATGAATGTGTCCCGTGGAACCGACGAGACGGCTCGCTCGGAGCCCTGCGCGCTCCACCACAAATCAGTCGAGATGGCCTTTCCATGTGCTCCATCTACACCTGAAGCCATGGCCTGTATCAGTCCATGTATGCACACTGTGTGTATGTGTGTGTGTGTGTGTGTGTGTGTGTGTGTGTGATGATATTCTACAGCAGCCAGGCCTCAGTCCCTCAACATAACGCTCCAAGCTGTGCAGGTATGTCTGCGTTTTCCCCCAGCTTTGGCGCCGTAAACTTCCCAGGGCCCGCAAATGTATCAAATATCCCTCTAAAGTCCCTCGGAGTTGAGGTGATGGAAAACAGCTTGGTCAAGGCGTGATGACCTCAGCAGTCTGGTGTCTGGGTAATGGACGCTTGCCCCGTGTGCCCAGTGACTCAGGGGACCCAGCTGCTCGTGATCACTCACTCACTGGTCCCGGGCCGAGCGCTCCGATGCAGCAAGGGCAGCCGGTTTCAAAGCGTGTGTCTATTAGCGTGCCCTCCAGTAAAGTGGGCCCTAATGAAATCCATCCATCCTCTTCTTAGGGCCGCTTCTCTTTTTTTTTTTTTTTTTTTGCCCTTGGGTGGTGGCGGTTGTATGGCCTTAACAGCCGATGCTGTTAATGTCCGTGTTGTGGTGGGAACCTTTTCATTTCTTTTTTTTTTTACTATTGTTTCTTTTTTTATTCAACATGATAGACGGTCAGACCACAGGAAGATATTGCTAATGGAGCTTTAACGCCAAGCCCTTCATCACAGGATACAGGTGCAGCACTTGTTTTTTTTTTTTTCCCCCTTCTTCGGTGGGAACTGGAGCGCTTGCGTTTCTCTCTCTTCTGGTTGAGCACGAGAGGCCGTGTCTGCGGCGAGCCAGCGCATTAGTCAGCCCACATGACATCAAGGCCTTTTGGGCTGCGAGTGGTGTCTGTCTCATGTCAGTCTGTCTGCTGCACACTTCCTCCCATAGAACACCCCCTGTTTGTCGGCTCCCAGATGGCTCGGTCTCGCCACATTGTTCACTTCTTTGTTTTGCGTGAGTGTGTGTGTGTGTGTGTGTGTGTGTATGTGTGTGTGCGCGTGTTAAGTTTGGAGCCTGGAGGTTGAGACTTGTCAGACGACGGCTTCCTTTAGGCAATGTGTGAGCATATCAGTGGGGGTTAGAGAGGTTGGTTGGGTGGATGGAAACAAACTCGGCAGGTGCTGCCGCAAGTGGTTTACTTAAGTTCACTTTCTCACAAGATGGAGCCAGAGGTTTGCTAGTTGATCTTAGTGCAGCCCTAGTTTGCCCTGTTTTGTTGCTGTGATTCATCCATGTGTATTTGGGGTGCGTGTATATGTGCGCCTCTAATGGGCTTCTCTGTGTGTGCTTCTCCGCAGCGGAGCCGCTGCCTCTGATGGACCTGTGCCGTCGCTCGGTGCGCGTCGCGCTGGGACGGGAACGACTGAGTGAGATTCACGGACTGCCTTTGCCAGCCTCTCTCAAGAACTACCTGCTCTACCAATGATGCTAGGAGTGCCTTTACCTCAGCACCTGGCATACAGCTCCCTAATTCTCTCTCGGTCTCTCTCTGTCGCTCTCGCTCTCTGTCTCTCTCTCTCTCAAGGATTTTATTTCTTTGACTCTCTGGATTTGGTACAATACTCCTGTTTTTATTTTTTGAAAACAAAATCTGACCCAGGACTATTCTCGTCCAATGTTTCTGACGTGTTTACAGTCACATACTGATGATGTCCCTACGTGACTTACTTCAATCATGTACTGGAATTTCTTTTTTGTAGTAGTATCAAACAAAAACGTATGGAACACTGTACAGGCACTGGTCCAAGACATCTGCAAAAACAAAATGGCCTCCTCGAATCTCACACCTGTCAGTGTGTTGAAAGTGCAATGAGCTTTGGTGGAGCCCCAGCCATGGCTACCATGGCCTCCTCATCCTCCACCCTTCATCCCCCTTGCTTCACCCATTTTGTTTTTCCTTTTTTGAAAAAGCCGTTCCAGTTGTGCAGAATGGATATGATGTCGTGGTCGTGTGATGTGCCCGATTGGTACAATCTGACATCCTTGTGTGGCTGATCATTGGTATTTCCGGCTGCTGGCACCATGCCTTGCCTTCACGAGTTATTTGTAAAGCAGCATGAGGCCTGCTAGTCTCTTTTGGTCTCTACATGCCAAACTGCTGGCTAAAAATGGTCTTGAATTTTTTTTTAAATCATGGTTAATTTGGTCTGGGACACAATTTTAAGGCCATAAGACACCATTTTCAAAAGTGGTACTTTTATTTTTATTTTTAATTCCCTGCATAGAGATGATGCACATACACACACCTCTTGTCACTGTATATGCATTACATTTGCCACCGTAGGGTAAAGAGTACATCATGCTCATTCTTAGTTCCCCCACCCACTCTGTTCTCGTACATCTGTTTCTAGATGTGGAGGGGAGCGCTGGGGAGGTGTAACAATCTCCCAGCAGTTTACTCGTCCACCATGGGGCCAAGCCAGCCCTGCCTCTCTGGACTGTGAGGTAGCTCCAGGGTGGACATTTCCTCCCAACATGAACCACAGGAAGCCTCTGAATCAGGTTGTTCCCCTCTGACTGCCTCCCCCCTAAACCCCGGGACTGCTCCCCCCCCCCCCCCCCCCCTCCTCGCCCCTGGCTACACTCCTTGTACCCTAGTGTTCAGGTTCCCACTGCAACATAAGTGCCTGTAAGTGTGACACCAGAGCATTACTGGGAGGGGGCTAGTTTTAAAGGAAGCCATTTTGGAGGAAAAAAGTGCTTTTCAAAGGAATGATTGAAGGATTACGTCACTGTGAAAATTTGTAGCATCCTGTCGCTCCTGGATGTCAGTTGCACAGCTTTCATCCATGCCACCCCATCGTTTTAATGTGTCATGAAAAATTAATGTACAATCACTTGATCAATGGTTTTTTAATCATTTAGCCCATCTTGGATGTCTAAAGACAGTTGTTTATTTTTGTTTTGTTTTTTTCCCCCCCTTTTTGTTTTCATATGTTGGCAAAAAGTGCATTAATATGACCAGGATCCATGATAGACCAAGGCCAGGACTATAAGCAGGCAATCTTGTCACCAAATGCTATTCCAGTTCAATGGAGTTTTGGTGGCAACATTGCACTCTGTTTGTTTTTGACACTGTCATTGGGTGGCTCACTCTCGATTTTGAGCCATTTGATATTTCTCTGTCTGGGGTGATGGATTGGATGACGAGGAACTTGTTTCTGTGATCATACGAGAGGCCTGTTTTAAAACTTGATGCAGAAATGTTGAACGTTTGCCAAGATATAGTCATGTTTTTTTTGTTTTGTTTCCTTTCCATTTTGTTTGTTTTTAATTCCTCTCTCTCTCTCAGACTTGTTTTGTCATTCATAGGCTTTTTTAAAAATGAAAATTGCAGAATGCCAGCTCTGGTTTGAGTTCATGTATTTGAGTATGGACAACTGAGGTGCTGGCCGCATTTTATAGCCCCTCTCTGCCTGCAGGTGATCATTCTCTCTTGTATTCAGTGATGTAGATAATGTTAACTCTAATAAAGTTTATTATAAATTACCTCCCCCTTCTACATGCTTGTTTTTGATGGCCCCCATTGCGGTGTTAAGATTGAGTGACCTCTGATAGGTTTGTAATCATAATTCAAGATTATTTTAATAGCTGCACTAAGTGCTGCCCCTCAGTGTATGGTTCCCTGCTAGCAATGATTAAAGAGTTTAGCACTTTGGTAGACATGGTCTATGGTGGTATTCATGACTATCTCTGCTTGGTGCATTCCTAAGGGACTGCATATTGCTTCAGACCGACTATATTTGTGTACACTTGAACAGCATGGACTTGGTGTCTTGCAGCTCTCAGTTTATTTCGGCTGACGGGCTGAATCACTGTTCCTCTGGTGGAAAGAGATGACCCCCCCCCCACTCTTCTCATTTTGTACTTGCACTGTCACCAAACGTTTTATTCACGTCTCAAATATACACAGTGGAAACTCTATCTGCAGACATAACAATTCAGGGGGTCGCCGAGGCAAGGAGCGGAGAAGCGATCCCAAAGACGCAACCAAACGTTGTCCCGACAGTATATTTGTTATAGCTAATAGATTGATATGAGACAGTGGAACAACTCTGCCGGCTGATTAATCATCCTGAAAGTGAATATGTGATGCTGCTGCTGCCACGCACCGAGTGACTTTTATATCGCAGCTCTGCACGTCACCCCAGCCGCCTGTTGCCATGGCGCTGTGTTTGCATACACAGTGATGTGCTACTTGGGGATGAGGTCATTCATTTCAAGTATGCCGTTTGGCTGGAACGGCTCAGTGTTTGGGTGTCTGGAAAGGCACATTCCTTCGGCTCAATATTGTTTCAAAATGTTCAGGGGCATAGGCTCTTGCACCATTTTTCCTGGGAATTGTCAGGCCTCGTCTTTAAAAAAAAAAAAAAAAACAGCCGAGTGTTCTCATACCAGCCCATCACTTCCGAGTAAGCATACTTATCACCCCTGAGCCCCCTGAGTTATGGGAAAAGGCACGTTGGAGTCCAGTTGTAGACTGTTGTTGGCTTCCATCGGTGTGAAATTGTAATGCAGCAAAAAGAAAGATAGTACACTCATCGGTCTGTTGCACAACAGGCCATGTGTAAGACATGCCTTGAGGGCTTAAGTAACCAAGATAGACGCAAATGTGGTGTTAAGTTCCACCCTTTGTAATTGGGTGTCTGATGACCAAAAAACCCAAAGCTCATGTGAACCACTGAGCAACTCTTCCCCCCCAATTGCAACAAGGGCTTTTAAAAGAATGAATCGACTCTTCTAATCCCAATCTCTCATCTCGATCAAGAGGCTACTGGCCAGAGATGCCTTTGGCTGTAAGTGGGCGTATTCATCGGGGTCAGAGAGGGAGGTGGGCTGCCTTTATGTGCGTGATGATGGCACACAGAGGATGTCATCCATGTGCACAAGCATAATAAGCTCTTGTAAACAGCCACTCGTCTGGTGTGAAATCGCACTGCAGGACCAAGCCACTGGACTGGGGCCCCGGACCACAGACGGGCTCCACTCCGCTCTGCAAAATTCAGCAGCCTCCTATTAAATAGCTGAGGGCACGCAGAGGCGTCCTTCAGCCTGCCCCTCCTCAGAGAGAGACAAATGAGATTTGAAAATGATGTCCTTTATTAGTTTGTTTGTCTGCTGCCTGCTTTCACCATTAAAATAACATCTAACTGTGTCCACCGACAAAAGGCCGGCAGAGTAAGGCAGAGTGCTCACCCCACCCAGCAACGGCTTGACACAAGGCCCTGTTCACTTTTTCCCTTTCGCACCTGAGTTGCGACGTAGAAAATAGTGAGCCTGAGCCCATGGCTGGGGTTGGGGAGGTGTGCGGGTGAGAACGAGGACTGTTCTTTTCCCTGAGAATCGGCAATCTCCTGAGCAGTTACGTAACCGGCCCAGAGAAAGGACTCAGAGTTTCCCCTCTCTTCTCCCTCTCCCTCTGTCTTCCTCCCCCCTCTCTCTTGCTCTCTCTGTCTTTCTCTCTCTCTCTCTCTCTCTCTCTCTCTCTCTCTCTCTCTCTATTTTGCTCTGTCTGTCTCTCTCTTCGGCCCAGCTGGGATGCTCCTTTCAGTTGGGGGATCTATGGGCGCCAGCTCCCTGTGGAATCACAAGAGCTGGATGCTCATCCCCACAATGGCCTGGTGATAGCCATAGCACAAATGTATAGAGGACCATGTTAGGATAGATGTGCATTCCCACACTGAGCCTTTACATAAGACACTGCCCCAGTCATTATGTGTAGAGCTCTGTTAGCGGTATAGAAAAGGAGGTATGGAAAAGGAGGACACTGACTGTCACAAGATGCAGGGGCAGTTGGAGATTGTGCCTGTGGATCAATGGCGAGCCAGAGTGGCGTGTCATTTCCTGTTTAAGTAGATCTGGGTCTCGGTCTCCCCAGGTAGATGTAGAAATCTGGAGTTATGGACTACAGATGCAGAGGCTGCTGCTCTTGTAGGTGGCTGCTACAGGGGATTTATGTCTGCAGTGTCTCAGAGTTCAGAACAAATTTCACTCTACTGTACTACTGGGAGGAAAGCTGCATAAAGTTTTACATCATTTTGGATGTAAAATGCAAATATGTACTGAATTATAAGGGTTATGTGATACACTCAAGCTTTTTAGCAGACATGTACTTTTAGTAGTGTTTAACCTCAGATGAGGTTTCAAATAGTCTCATCTTTTCATGTCTCAATCCAATTTGAATTCTTATAGGTTCTCTGCTCAGAGCCTCAAAAAGTCAGTTACATTTTGAAAAGTAGTGTTTAACACCCAGCGCATAATGTGCTAAAGGTCAACTAATTGTCAACGGTGACCTCATTATGAAACCACTGGTGTGACCAGTACCTCAGTGTCAGCTTTTTTCTTCATTTAAACTTCTCCTCTATCACCTTGACGTCATGAGAAATTCAGCATTGTGGTAATATGCAACAGCACTGTGGCTGGGAAAGAGATGTGAAGAAACCTGTCTGCATTTACAGACAATGAAATGTATCTGCCTGCTGTGTCAGCATGTATGCTGTAATTATTTGGAGTAAGCTTTTACCAAAAGCTGGAGCTGTAGTCGGGAGATTTCAAAACAGATAAGACCTTTTAACGTTATTTTGGCCAAGAGAGCACACATGTCAGTCGCTGAAGGCTTAAGCATTTGCATATGAAGATCAAAACATTAATTTCCTGGTGGTACATGTGGCTGACTCATATAGTGTTGTCGAGACATTTGTTTAAGTGAGAGATTAAAGTCTTACACAGCAGACTGGATTAGGGCCCCTCGAGAATTCTGGAGCATACCATGTTTACACAATTGTTTATGACAGAAATATACATATATGTTTATCACAGAAATATCACTAAATGACCACCAAAGAATTTAATGGTTTGAGCTCATGGTTTCAATGGTTTTAGAAACAGCTCCCACAAACAAATTGAAATGGCCTCCGAATATTTAGTGGTGGTTTTAGAATGTAGGCTTCAAAGCATGAGGTCATGCAGGATGCGCCTAAGTGCGCTATACCGGCAGCCCTGCTAAATTTGGGATCGGTATGACTTGGTGAGTAGGTGTGAGATATGAGAGAGGAGTATGCGTCTCTGTCTGGGGGGACATGCCCGGCCCGAGGTACATTATGCCAAAGTGCGAGCTCTGACACTCCACTGATGGACTCTGTGGTCACTTCAGCAAATATTATTGCATTTTCTAATATTGACATAATTGTCAAACATCTAGAAGCTTCTGTGAGGTGGCGTTACAAAATATAAAGTGTTTGTTAGAGGCCTTCTGTTGTTATTTTGTTTTTCACACAGTCTGGAGTCAATGCGACTGCATTGGGACATACACAGTAAACTCAGCCACGTCATTTACAAGAGCAGTGGTAATAAGGCAAAGAAAGGGTTGCGAGCATTTAATCACAGGAGAAAATGTTTGGTTTAGATCAAGCCAGTTCCATCTGGAGTGGAGAGGTACCAGATAAAACCAGACACTGAAAATCATTACCATGTGAATGTTTTAAGAGGTGCAGGGGGAAGGCGGCTCAGACAGAAAGGGGGGTGTGGGGGGGGATGTTGGAGAATGAACCACTTGCAATGCTGAGAAACCTGGAGGCAAGCATGAAAGGAGAGGAAAAGTCTTCATGGAGGTTGGCAAGTAGACCTTTCCGGATTATTACCCCTTAATGATGATATGCGTTGATTGCACTGTGACCCGACAGAAATGTGATAGCATATGGTAGAGCTAGACGAAAAACAAACAAAAAAGAAATGAAAGAAACCAAAACATGTGTGAGTGTGTGTGTGTGTGTGTGTGTGTGTGTCTGGATGTGGATGTGGATGTGTGTGTGCATGTGTGTGTGTGTGTGTGTGTGTGCGTGTGCATGTGTGTGTGCATGTGTGTGTGTGTGTGTGTGTGTGTGCGCCTATATGTGTGTGTATATGTGTGTGTGTGTGTGTGTGTGTGTGTGTGTGTGTGTGTGTATTGTGTCTGTGGGGGGGGGGGGGGGTGCAGACACTGACATAGCTGACCTGTAACTACAGGCTGGGAATGTGGCCTATGGACGACTGGTGATAAGTTCCCCAGGACTACGTCCTGTCTGGCCTGCTCGCCGTGGCCCACAGGGGACCACTGCAGGGTCATCACCCTCCACTGAGCCTGGGCCTGATGGAATCTATTAAGATCAGATGTACATTCGCCATAAGGTTCCCTCACCACTCACCCTCATATACTCAAGATGTTCACTTTCCTTTCTAGCAGACATAATTTGCATGGGCAGAAATTAAGTCAATTAAAAGTCACTTAAGTTTTTTTTTGTTTTATTAGTCTTCTAATTTTTTGATTATTTTCTGATGCTTAATTTCTATAGATGGTTGCCAATGAGTCTTGCCAGTAGAACAGCACATCCCTTCAGTCAGTCCCCATAGTCCTTGAGAGTGGCTGAGTCTATCTGCTGCTGTGACAGCTAAGTAAGGCGTTAGCCCACGGTTCCAGTTAAACGTTGAAGAATGCATATCTGTTCCCGGGCCTGCCAGACACGCCATCCGTGTCTATACACACCTGCCAAGTTCGCTTTGTCCACTGCCAGTACTTCATGCTTTCTGGGGGAGCATGTGGTTATGGAAGCTGGGAAGGTTTTGTGTTGTGCGTTTTCTTTTTTCTCTCTCTCTCTCTCTCTCAGACATGAGCTGGTATTTTGGCATGCTCGAATCGAGACCCGTGCCAACATGCCCGCTCATTGAGGCTTTGCCCTCAGGGGGAAAGAAAAAAGGGGGATGCCCCTCTCTAAGCCCTGGGCCCCTCGAAACAACTCCATCAACATTCTCTCTGCCAGCTTTCTGCTGTTGTTTTGCCATCTTTGCCTTCCCCCCTACTGCCCATTCCCCCTGAAACCAACTAATTACTATTAAAAGGGATATATCACACAGAAACACACAACGTTACACTTACTCAACGTTACACGTACTAACTTCTGCAGGACACTTTACAGGAAAAGAGGATGGAATTAGATATTCTTTTCCCTAATTTATCACCCTCAGCCCAACTCTACTATATCCTTCTCCCCACCTGCTTGTCTGTCTGTCTGTCTGAGATGTTTATTTAACTCTGGCGGATGAACTTTTGTGAGATGAAACACAATGGAAAGTCGGGAGGCCTGTCCAATCACCTGTAGGATTTATGACCAGAAATGTGGAGTCACGAGGAGGAGGAGGAGGAGGAGGAGGAGGGGGAGGACGCCTGTCTGAAATCGTATTCTTCCTCAGCAGATACAGCTGCCTGAATTTGGTCTGCTTATCACCAGCTCCCACCGTGTCTAGACAACAGGTTTCATCAGGTGAGGGGGAGAGGAGTTTTTGTCTAAAATGTTACAGTGGATGAAACAGCATGGGATTATGGTGTGCCGTAACTCACTGTTATTCCGCTCACCCTCAGTCTGATAAACGTCCAAACGGTTTTCCTGTAAATGTGTGTGTGTGCGTGTGCGTGTGCATGTGCGTGTGCGTGTGCGTGTGCGTGTGTGTGTGTCTGTGTCTGTGTCTGTGTCTGTGTCTGTGTGTTTGTGTGAGTACATGACAGGAGATATTTCTCTTGGTTCGTAAAGTTTAATGCTCTTCATATGACACAGGGTAGAACCTCTGCTCCTCCGGTGAATCATGTCAATCTGCAACTGATTCCTCTCCCTCCCTTTGAAGCAGCCGGAAAGCTACCAGACACAACTCGTCTTTGATCACACATAAATAAAACAGTAAGATTGCCATCAGTGCTGTTTCATTTTGATGGGCTGCCATTTCAGATTAACAAGTCATCTGTTGAAAATTTGAAGTACAAATCATTTTAGATTTGGGATTTGGCATTGGATCAAGTCACGCAACAGGTAGAGAATTGAATTAGGCTACTAAAGTCTGCTAAGTGTTGCTTCCATTACCACTAACTGAAGTGCAATCATGTCCTCAATTTTCCCACACCCCCACACATCCAATCCTTTCTACCTGCTCGAGAGCCAGGCAGAGGAGGATTTGTCAGGGCTGGGTGAATGTGGCTACTAGCTAGCTAGCCTAGCGTAGCAGTCCCAACAGCAGTAGCAGCAGTAGTAGTGTTACTCCCGAGGGTCAGTGAGTCCTCATGGCTGGCTCAGGCTGGTTACAGCGCCTCCCAGAGCCCGGTGCCAGTGGGGAAACGTGACACAGGGCTCATGGCAGGGAGGCCCTGGCACCAAAGCCCCATCTGTGCACGCATGCTTGCTCTCTCTCTCTCTCTCTCTCTCTCTCTCTCTCTCTCTCTCTCTCTCTCTCTCTCTCTCTCTCTCTCTCTCTCTCTCTCTTTCTCTGTCTCTCGCTCTCTCTCTTTCTCTCTCATTCATTCAGTCCTTCTCTCTCTCTGCTCCACTGCTCAGCTGTCCTCACTGGGAAAGTCATATCTGCCATGTGTTCAGCCCAGAAGGAATTATTATTATAAAGGGACAAAAATAAAAACAGTCTTTAAAAAAAAACACACAACAGTGGCTTTAATTCCTCTAAGGATTATTCGACCTCGCTGATCCACTACTCCATGAAGTTGCTACTGTATGCTGCAGCTCTGCACTTCATTTCACCTCCGACCTTTGCCACATGCTTCTTTGTAGGCATGATTGATGAATATCACTAGCACACTGGTCATGTGTTTTCTTGACATGAGCACAGCTCTTATGTCCTCCCAAGAGGACAATGAAGCCAGTGTTAGTGCAATTGAAAATGTTGGGTTTAGCCATCTTGGGTTTCTCGGGTAGCAAGTGTGTCAAGGAGCTGATCACCTGCTGTCCAGTCCAACTGTGGGGCAGGCAGGCAGAGAGGCAGGGTGGAGGGTTGACGTGCAGGATGCATTTTCATTGCATTAAGTATGGATGAGAAGACGAGTGCCAGGCAGCTCGCACACTAAAGTTTTTCTGTCTCGCAACCTTGCTGTGAATCATTTAGCGGTGCACCACTGAGCAAGGGGTATCCTCCTGAACGTCCCTCTAAACAGAATGGCAGGATTTCAGCCTGTGTGTGATTTATTGATTCGCCACTATGTTGTGCTTGTTTTTCACCGCCTGGACTAACTGTGTATTTGTTTTCTTTGTGAGCACATGACACAAAAAAACAGCATTACCCCGCAATACAGGTTTTTTCCCTCCTTCTGTGATGAAAGACATGCACGTGCTAGTGAGCACATGTGCATTTCCATGTTCCACGTTTTCAACCTGCCGCGTAGCCAAAGCCCATGTGGAATTTGAAGGTAGTAGACTTTTTCTCCCCACCCCCCTCCCCCCAAGTGCACACAGACTGTAATTACTTCCTCACAGGGCAACTAACTTGTTTATTTTCCTCTTAAAGGGACACAGCAGGCTGATAATGTGCTCCTCGGACAATTTATTTCCCTTTAATGCCGCGCTGGAGTATTGTGTCTGGTTCTACCCATGGCCAACTCCAGGGCATCTCCACGGCGAACCACCCAGGAGTGGGGGGGTGAGGCACTCCATGGGCACAATGCTG
>NC_085000.1:30684596-30827096 GCF_963854185.1 Sardina pilchardus | reverse complement strand
TTCCTTTATCTCTCTGGACATTGCGCCTGTTCACTCATGGAATCCTCCTTTAAGACTGAGATACAGTATATGGGAAATCCAAATCTAACTTGATCTCCCAATTGATATGGTAGACCTTCAAAAAAGTAGGCCACTGGTACTATTGATAATTGCAATATGCATTTGAAAATGATAATGTAGGGGAAATCATTTCAGGAAAAGGCCATGGAGAACAAGTTTTATCCTCTTTTTTTATTTATTTCAAATGCAGAGCTCAGATCACACCACATAACATTTCCATCAGACTGGGATGGCACATTTTGCATGGTTTTTCCATTTGTCATGCTCTATATTGAAACAGATAATTGTTTAGAGGAATTCCTATTCATGGAACAGTACCTCTTGGAAAAAAAGACTGGAAATTAACCTTGACGTCTCGGATCATAATCTTATTTTTATATTTGTGTGACATAACAGGACAATTATCTGATCACTGTAGCCTACTGCAAACTGGTCTGAAGAAAAACAAAATAAGCATGGTGCCTCACAGACTTATATTTAACTTCATTATTAAGTCAGATGAACCTTCTGAGGCACTGCTAACTGTTGTGTAACACGCAGGAGGGCTTCTTGGAGCTAAATAGTTGTTGTTCAAGAGATAGTGATCACACACTGTCCTTAACAAACCTCTGATTCACAGTAAACAATGTGTTGTCTTTAGTGCTGAATCTAATTATGATAGCCTAACTGGGTCACCAATATTCTCAGCCTGTCAGCTTTAAATGAAAGGCTAATGGAGAAGGAAGAGCACCATGAAACCTCTCTTTTCATTAAATGATTGAGATTGAGATTTCTGAGAAAATTATGAAGAACATTCCTGTCAAAAGAATTCTTACCCTTACTTGGCCGCAAATGAAGCATAAGTATTTCAGACTTTGTGGTTTCTGAGAGCAATTTCAGATTATATTTGGGAATGACCAATAGATAAAAAGGAATGATAAATTATCGAGTCAAATTATCGTCCATTATACCACTGCTTGGTCAAATTTCCTATTGTGATGCGCTATTTGGAACGTGCATTATTTAAGCAATATAGCACGAGTGGGAGTGGGTTGTTGCTGGATATTCCCACGGGTGTTGTTCGGCCGTAGCCTCGAGGCCGGAGGCCGAGTGGCGCAGGCAACAACACCCGTGGGAATATCCAGCAACAACCCACGACCACGAGTGCTATATTGCTTTTATACAACAATTCTACCACTTGTTTTTTGCGCTAATTTCCCATTATAATGTAAACGTTTAAATCGCTAAAACTGTCTTGTTTGTAGAACTACTTCTCTCCGCCACAAATTTCTATTAGGCTACTTGCGGGACAAACTGCCGTTACTAGTTCTAAATGGATGGTTGCTATGGCCAAAGGCCAGTCGTTAGTTCTAAAAGCACGTTGCTATGGCCAAAAGCCAGTCGTTAGTTCTATCTCTCCCGTTGTCAAGCAATAAACGTTAGCTCGCATTGCGTCTGGTTAGGACATGCTTTTAGCTTTGAAACATCACTATTTTGCTTAGCCTACATGCCATCCAACTAGCTAATATCCACCTCTGTCATATTCTACGTTCTGAGCGTCTGTATTTCAGCTTGGATGCAACGTGACAGTTCGTTTTACACTTCACAACTTGACATTGTATCGCGGAGTGATTTATTATTAGCTGTGAAAAGTCCGAGTGGATTATCGTGGGATATTTCAACTCATGGAACGTCTCTCGGCCAATCAGAAACAAAGAAACAGCTTCTTAGAACCCAATTGTTGTATAATTTTCTATATACCGCACGGCTATGAAGTAGTTCCCTACTTTTGGGCTTATTACACTTGAATATTAATTCGCCAATGTCAATGTAACGGTAAAAACAACAACGTTGTATCTAAGACAGCGGCAATATAAACGAAAGTGATAGTAGCAGTGGTATAAGCGGGATAATCAACTCCGCGCCCTGTGCGTTTATAGGAAAATAATGCACTTATCGAAGTGTAAAGTCCCCTCCGCCTGCGGCGTCGGGTCCTTATTACCACTTCGAACGTGCATTATTTTCCTATAAACGCACGGCGCGTCGTTGATTATCCCTTACTTACTGGCTCCACAGTCTGACTCAACAGACCTATAGCCAGAGACAGTATAATCTGTTCTAAGAAAGGATAGTTCTAAGCAGCACCATCTGATTGTCACATGGTGCTGCATCTATTGACAGCAGCATAAACATGCATCCTGTAAACAGAGATGCTGTCGTTGCGCCGACCATGTGCAGTTGGGGTGAATAACAACAGGACTGATGATATGGGACAACTTGAGGAAAACTAAAAACACACTAAATTTGTCCCTCTCTCTCTGGTGAGATGTAAACTGTGTTGTTAGCGGTGAGAGGCTGGCTCCTGATCACCCACAAGGCAGCACACTGTCTCAGGGACTTGTCCCTGATATTCTCAATTTGGATCAAATCTCATCCTGAGTGACCTTGACGGAGGACTGTTTGTTTCTCTTTTAAGATATCTGATGACTGCATGGATTTGATAGGACCCCTCACGGACTTGATGAACTTTCCACCTCAAACCTTACTGTATGTGGCAGGCACCAGCAAATCCATTTACCCCAAATAAAACATTCCGGTCAATAGGAAGCCTATCATGTGTAATCAATTTTTAACTATCTCTGACCTACATCAGGCTAAAAAACAAATGACGGAATATCATACGTTTGGGATGAAATCAGAGAACTGCTCTGGCAATTGGTCGGAGGATGGTAAACAAGTTAAATGTTCAGCAGCGGAGGGAGGCCAGGGGTAAATAAGGCGAATAAGACATGCTCTGTTTGGCCTTTGACAGGCGTTATAGAAAACAACTTAACCCAATCAGTGACCACTGGCAAGGGCTGGGACAACAGACTCAATTGCTCTTACCAAGAGACGCACAATAGAGGCACACACGCATGGATCTGAGGCTGAGACATCAGCCAGGGGGGTGGGGGGAGGTGGGATAGGGTGGGGAATTCTGGGGGCGTGGTGGTGGGGGTGGGGATATACAGGGAGGGTGTGAACGCGCAGAGGCCCTTCTCCAATTGCAGTCCTGCGGTCAGTCTCTGCAGCTCGGTGAAACAGCGAAACCTCAGTCAACTTCTCCACTGTGGCGGTGTGGGGCTCCTTCCACTTCCACTTTCCCTATGAGTCGTGCTATCGCGACGCACAATGGCCAGTTGTTTGCCGATGGAAGCCACATGAATGTGTGTCCACAGGGCCAGCGGTTTACACTCACACAGGCCGGACAAAAGCAGCTCTATGGAACGTCGACGCTGAAAAATATAGAGGAGCCAAAACATTTACGAATGAAGGCCATTGTCATTGTTAGCCAAGACATCAGGAAGCCATGGTGGCTGTATAGTATCTCATTTGTGAGAAAACAAATGCCATACTGTATGGGTCCATTGATACCCAAGAGTCTATTGATGATGGTTAAACTTGAGACAGTTTGTCATAAGAATATGGCTGTGGTGAAGAATTCGGGGGAAAGTCCCATAGATTTGCATGAACTTCATTGCAAGACTGTGCACAGAGCTGTGTGTTCTTTGTGGTCCACAGTAAGAGACATGCATACAAAGAGCTTTTCTGATTATCTAAAAACATATCGACACAGCCCTATGAAATTAAATGTGAAAACTAGTCTTTCAGCCTGACAGGTTTCGACAGGTTTGACTCCTTCAGTTTATAGCCCAATGAATGTACAAGAAGGTGTAAAAGACAGAGAGCATTAGAGTGTGTGGCTTACGTCATTAAGGTCAGTGTAGTGGCAAAATTACTTCAGTGCACCAGGTGTTTAAGGCAAAGTTGGCTTTGTGACATTAGCTGTAAATGTCAGCCTCTCTGCTGCCAGCATCATGATGTAATGCACTCCCATCTACCTTTGGTTTCCTTCAAAAGTGCACCTGCCTGGCAAGGCACAAAAAACAACAGCATGTCCGCATGACATATGAGACCGTGTTTGCGCTTTAATCATGGGTCTCGACTGCCTCCCCAGTTCAAGGCTTGTCCATGGTGGTGCACAGAGGAGTTACACAGGCCAAGCCTGTTCGGTCTATTATGCAGCTGAGATCCATTTGGCATGTCAAGTGCCACGTCATGGCTCCACCTGAGAGTCAAGTCAATGAAACCTTAAGAGAGCTTTACAGTAAACCTCTGCCATGAAAACGAAATACCATATTTAGCATGATGTAAATTCTTAACAGCGTGATAATGGCTAAGTTTACCATGTGAGCCACCATACTTCTGATGACAACCCTCTGAATACCACTGAATAGTCATACAATAACACAATAGAACATGGAAAAATTGCTTATTTGTAAGTGAGAGTAAGTTACCTCAATGCAACATCATCCAGCATCACTAACCCTACTTTTAATGTGCAATGCTAGCAATGCATCCTCAGTACTAGACTGGAGACACACAGACACACACACACACACACACACACACACACACACAGCACAACTATGTTGTTATTTTCAAGTTTAATAGTTCAATGAAAATATGCCCTCTATTCATATTCAATTTGCCAAGTGGAACACCACCTACAAATACTCATTGTCCCAGTTTTTCAGTGGGAACGGTTTCATTCCATGAAATCATCTCAGCCTTGGCCCTCAGCACCCCTAATATCTAACAAAAATATGTGCATACCTAGCTTCAATTATGACTTTTGCTGTCCAACACAACACTTGATGAAGACAGCAAAGGAACTGAGCAGTCAACACAGTTTTGTGAAAAAATGCAACATTGTGAACACATTTATGAGAAATCTGGGGTTTCTTTTGGGAGAGCTGTTTCCCAGAAGGCCTGCTGTGGGTTGGCGGCAGTCTGTGAGAAACAGCTGGGGTTTCCTTTTTCTCAGTGCTGCTTGTGGTGTATGTTCAACGACCCCTTAACCTTCCAACAAACGTTATAGACAAGAAGACCCTTATTTCTTTAGATGTTACACAGTGTCTGGAAAACGTGGATCTGACTGAGTCTGCTTGTATAAGTCATTGCAAGCAAGCATATCTTTCAGTTTCATTTACTGTAAAAAGATTTAATTACATTGTCTAGCATTTCACTTCACAGCATGTAAACTACAGAGAACAACCAAATAATTAAGTTCAATTTACACACTTAGTGTGATAATGCCTCCAGTGTGTCCCTACTGTGAAATAATGTAGTCTCTATAACAAGCTCCTTTTAAGCTTTGCAACAACTGCCTTCACAAAACACCTCAAGCTGTGCACCACACATGGTGAGGCCTCTCCCTTGCAACTGTTTTCTGTGATGACGGACTGGAGTAGAAATGAAAGCATCGCAATTCACTGTCTGTACATAGCCACTTTTAAATGCGCTAAAACATTTGAGAGGGACTCTCCACACAGGTCATACATCTGGCCGCTCCTCTGGTGTTTTCTTGTCTGCGGTCGGCATTATAACTACATGGTCCACCGATGGCTGGAAACATTTGTCTGCGTACAGACAAAACTCTAGAGGGCTGTCAACCAAACTATCTTTAACAAGCAGGTGGTCAAAAGTCTCGTGCTCAAATCGCTCATGCAAGCCCCATTCTGTTTGTCTCACAGTGCGTCGCCGGGGCAACGAGCGTCGCTCACCAAATGGCCATGGCTACATTCTTGGATAAATAAATAATGCAGCCGTTATAAAACAGCCGTCCATTTCAAATGGGGATTACCACACTTGGAAACTGTCTGGGACACTCTGACACTGAGCTAAGAGCTCACTGAATCCATTCCAGAGTCCAGATCCACCACAATATTCCCTGCCCTTCTTCTTAATGCTGTGCACAAGACATCCCCTTTTTAAGGGACATGGACAATTCTTGCCAATAACTGCATTTTTGAGGAATGAGAATTGAGAGGTATATTTTATTGCTGTATTTTTAGAGGCATGCCTAACAAATAGACACCTATATTTGGAGTCACTTTTTAAAAAACAATTATTTTACTGTGAATAAGCCTCACTGTCATGAGTTACTGTCTTGGTGTGGTCTCTGATCCTGATTCCAGCTGTGCTTGTTTGAGAGTTCGGGGGAGCAGGAGGTGACAAGAGATTATGGGGAACGGTTATCATTCTGGTGAGGAAAAGGTCTTCCGAGAACATTCTTCCTGTCCCCTGTCCTTATGTGGCCGTTAGGCCTGGACAGCCTGTTGGTTTCATGTGAAATGATGTGTGAAAGCACACTGTGTTGACACAAGCCAGTAATGCCTTTAGCAGGTCATCAGACGAGAGCGCTGTTTTTTTGGGTCATAAATCAGGAATGATAGGGTGAGCCACTGAAGAGAGGAAGATGAGAGGAGGCAATGGGCACGGAAGGCCTATCAATCAGCCCTCACAAACATTGCTCCACAAAATGTATTAGTTATCCAAAGCATTCATTAACTGAAATACAAGTAAAGCTTGTTTAAGTGGATCTAGATGGAGGCAGTAAAGAAAGGAGGAGAAAGAGAGAGAGAGAGAGAGAGAGAGAGAGAGAGAGAGAGAGAGAGAGAGAGAGATTACTTACATATCACTCAGAACCGTTGATCATGACCTGGGGACGTTGGGGGAGGTAGGAGACCAGAAATCCCCGTCCTTCCATACTGAGTCCATGCCCGTGTTGAGTCTCTCCCTCCCTTGGAGCAGTGAAACCCGTCTGAAGATGCAGCTGTTGGACATTTTGTTCTCCTCCGTCTATAATGAAGCACTGCATCCACCGCATCAGGTTCTCATGAGCTAATGGCTGGAGCTGGCTGGCGCAGAGCTCACCGCTGTTCCTGAACAGTATCAAGGGGGCTCTGCATCTGTCCCCCGACACATGCGCTGTACTGTACATTTTGTTAAGACAATGTCATGGACTGATACTATAGGGGTGAGTCCGACTTTATATTAAAAACCTTGGATACCAGAGGACACAGATGCTCAGGCATACAACACTGCACGGTTGAAGGTTAAAAGATCAATGGGAAGTGACAGTCCAATAAACCTTTCATATTCTTATCTCATGGGAGAAGAACAGCTGCAGAACATGCATTCGTTACTCTGTATACATCATTTGGTCAGTGACAGATCTAGATGCAGATGTTTCCATGGACCCTCCACTGAGTGTTAGACTGCATGATCAGATTATGCATTGGAACACATCATCACCGTGTCAAAACAGAGTGTCAGTAGCAGGCTAGATTAGATTGAACAGACATGTTAATAACACCTCAGGTGTCTCAGAGTCTGGAACTCACAACATTGTACCCTCACCACAAATGTTTGCTCCGCAAGCACACAGACTGATCATTTTCCCCACGGCAGAGTTAATCCTTTTGTTTTGCTCAAAACAATGAAATGACTATTCCGGTGTCAGCTTGAGAATAGTCAGACATTCATATTTCATAACATTATCCAGAGCTGAGGTTTTCATTGGACTTCAGCGTCGATTCACAGTTTCTTAGTGTGGCTTTTAGAGTAGGGCTTGCCTCTGATGAAGGACATAGAACACCCTATGCAGTGGGCATAATGCATTGCCTGTTCTATGACAGATTGCTAAGACTGAAATGGATGGACTTTTTATTCACCTCACCACATTTGACTGATGATTCAATTATAGCAAGTGTTAAATCTAAGCTTAAGCAGACCCACTCTTTGTGCAAGGCTTTTCAGCATATTGTACATATTGTTTTAACAGGAGCTCAGTTAAAACCCTTCCTCAGTAACTCTGGGTTCATTTACTTCAAAGAGACCTCTGACGCTGTAAAAATATGATGTATTTTCCTGTTGGAGGTCAGGACTTTGGCAGCGGGTCCAGTCTGCATACTTCACGTACGATGTTCAGAGACATGTTTTTTATATTTCAGAGCAATTCCTCATTTTCCAGCGTCTATTTGCACCAGAGAGAGAGGGAGAGGGGGAGAGAGAGAGAGAGAGAGAGAGAGAGAGAGTATGTGCATGCGTGCGCGTGTGTGTGTGTGTGTGTGTGTGTGTGTGTGTGTGTGAGAGAGAGAGAGAGAGAGAGAGAGAGAGAACGTTAGCAATGTTCTAAAACATACCCACTCACTTTTCTAACTGATCTAACCTTACCCAGACACCAGTCAACTTGGACACAGGTCTGTCCCTAGTCTGACCCTAGTACAGGAAATGGGCTAAATGGGCCCATGCCAGATCTGCTCGAGCTCGAGGGAATCTGGGCATCATGGTAATTATATGTGTGAAGCTCACAGTAGGGGTTTCATCAACCAACCAACTAGTCAATTTAGTGAGTACTATAAAAATAGTAAAGGCTAAATGAGAAATGAGACATTCATTTATGGAAGTATATACTTCACTGAATGAGACCTGTTCCACCCCGTGACATGTAAGTTGTATACAGCGGTAAAGTATGATAGAACACATCTGTTATGGATAACTGAAAGAAATAGCCACTTCCAACAGCTAGCATTGGCAGTCATGTTAACACTAGCACTGTACCGATACATAACAACTAGTCGACTCGACAACTATCATGAAGAACTTGTGGACTAGTAGAAATGAGTCGTTGTGACATCCCAGTGTTCCAGTGCTGCCAGCTGTGGTCCTGTCTCTGTGTGGAAGGGCCTTGTCTAATGCGGAACACCCTGCCAGCGTGTCAGAGCTGTCTCTGTGACACAGAATGCTTACCCATACTGCATCACTCTGTTCTCCCTCTGAATGGTAAAGCTTTTCCAAAGTATACTGGTGTGTGTGTGTGTGTGTGTGTGTGTGTCTGTGTGTGTGTGTGTGCGTGCGTGCGTGCGTGCGTGCGTGCGTGCGTGCGTGCGTGCGTGCGTGCGTGCGTGTGTGTGTGTGTAGACTCTATATGGTGACTACATCAGAGAGGGAAAGGCTGTCCTCTGTAGCACCACCAAGGCAGACATTGCTCACTGCTGCCTGAAATAGAGGAAGCTTGCAAAAAGGGCCAGCCAAAAATGTCATAAGATCACTTTTTGTAGAAAATGTTATGACCAATTTTGAAGAGGATAATTGGAAGAAGGAATTCTAAGAGGATGCCTCCTAATCCGTAGGATTTTTTAATAGAGGATTTGACAGCTCAACAGGAGATTGGGTTTCTTGTCACCAGAAGTGTCAACATACAAATCTATCTTCTCCATTTGCAGTGCACAACATGTGTGCAGCCTTTTTTCTAATCCTCTAATCTTTTTGTGACAATGTCCTTTGAAATATGTGTTGGCGAAACATTTCCATCAGTATGAACCCTTTATACAAAGAGCCCTTGCTGACATTTTCAGTCAAACACAATGATTAATTAGCCAATAATGGCCACTTAGTTGAACTGTGACATAAGGTTTAGCATTTATTTATAATTATTCTGTAATGTACTCTGTGCAGATAAAGGGACATAATTAAGCTAGGTGATTCAGATAGAGGGTACTAATGAGGCCCATATTCACTAGTTACTGCCACAGCGTGGCCCACTTATTATTACCCTGAAAACATGATTGCTGTTCTGTTCTCTCTCCTTTCTTTTTAATCACTATGCAACATGGATAATAATGGCCGATTTTGGAGAGGGCTTCCACATCACATTGTTCTCAATAGCTGTGTGCATTTCAATGTGATTATATCTCTGTACCCTGTTGATGAGCTCTCATCCAAATGTCAAAGTCTCAGTGACATACCTTTTGTCTGTCTTTTCAGGCTGTGGTTGAGGATAGGGATGATGAAACAACCTCTGATATCTGAACAGTGATGCTGAAGATAAAAAAGAAGTCAATTATAGGAATAATTAAAACAAGTATTCACTAAAATTAAGTTCAAGATATCTGAATGTTTTTGGCATGATTTAGGGTAACATTCAGAGCCAGAGATGACATCTGACTACAGCCAGACAGAGGGGAAGTCATAGGAGAGAGAGAGAGAGAGAGAGAGAGAGAGAGAGAGAGAGAGAGAGAGAGAGAGAGAGAGAGAGAGAGAGAGAGAGAGAGAGTAATCCAAAGGCCAAGCTGCTGTGGAGCTTTTTAAAGTGGGGACAGAAGAACAAAAGAGCCTGTGAATGGCAGCAGATGAGAGGAGTGCGAGTGGGATTGATGCTTTAGATTAAAGAGCCACCGCTGTCTGACAGCCACAGAAAAGGGAGCGTGCCGGCGGATCCTCTCACAGTCATCTCCACCTGCTCAGCCGGCTGCTCAGTGTCCTCTCAAAGCTGGCAAGCTCATTACTTGTTCATATTCTCCCCCTAAAATAATCCCTTCCCACAAAGCTCGTTTAAAAACCTTATCTACATCTCTTTCTGCCTCTGTCAAACACACACACACACACACACACACACACACACACACACACACACACACACACTAACCCTACCAACCATACATTCACCCCAGAGGATGCACACACTACTGTATGAAAATAATGCACCAAGCTGTTAAGTTCCTCCATATTTTTGTGATCCTGTGATTTGACAAATTCACTTAATTGTCAGGATTTATGCAATTTTCTTCTGGCAGCACAGCATTCGCACTAAACAAATGCACCACAGCCATAGAATGCATTTTTTTGCATTATATGCATTATTTGCAAGTGATTGATTAACAACTGGTAACTGGTAACAATTGGTAACGTTTGGCTGTATAGTCTAACAAACCTTGATCCTGAAGGGACTGAGTGTTGTGTCCACATCAAGAGCAGGGACCACATCAGCACATGGTGCACTGTGCTGGATCATATGTGATAGCCCCAATCCCTTTGTGAAAGGGCCAGCAGAGGATGTTACATAACCACTGGAATGTATAGAATTCACAAACAGTATAGCACAAGCAGCGCAGGGCAGCACTGTGTCCCATGCATGTACATTTGGATCTTGGTTAACTATCTGAGTGTCTTTATTTGGTTTTCGTTCTTTTTTTTTTTTTTTTAAATGCAGTTGAACCAAAATGTTTCTGGACAAACGGCTCAGTGAATTTACTGCCCAAAATGTGTCCGTCGGGTGGCGGGAATCATAGAGTCACACTGGGTTTGTTCTCCCCTCGCTGTCGTCAGCTTAGGTCATCACGGTAGTGCTGACAAGGGAGGTCTGTAACTGTGGGCCTTCATCTCAAGCTGTGTTTGTACAGAGGGGGGTGGCGGTGGCGGCGGTGGGCTATGGGCCGTGGGGCTGTAGCAGGAGGAGAGGGGGGTGTTGATGAAACCGAAATTTACAAGAAGTCCACCAGAGGCCTATAGGTTGTGGCTCCAAGGGATGATTCAGAGCCGCCAACCTCACACCTCGCCAGCTGCACAGGCTTGACAGGCCAGCCGGCGGCGGCGCGCAGGGATGTCCTGCATCCTGGTGATGACATTAATCCTCCCTGTGTTCGATGACCAAGAACAACTCCGAGGGCCACATAAAACTGCTGAATATGGAGCTTTTCAGAAGAGGGGGTTTGGGAGGGGAGAGGGGGTTGGACTAGATGATGGCAATGGATTTCTCGACAGGTTCTCCCCACTGTCTAAACTGCTTCCACTGTCAATAAACACACGGTTCCAAGACGAATAAAATGAATGTGCGCACCATATTTGCTCTGTCTCAGTGATTTATGTGACTTATACTGGGTTGCAGACAGCATTCTTGACCAGTGTCCAGACTGTCACAGCTTGCCCCAGGTGAGCATTGTATATCCACAAATATCTAAAAGTTTGTTCCAAACTTGTGGACATGTTAATGCATATCAGCATTATTAGATACCACTAAACTTTACCCAGAGATGTCCTCTAAACACACTCTCTCAGTCTCATGTTTCATGACAGAAATGGAAAAGAACACTGTAACAGTTCATTAATTAAATGTACTTTTACTATAATTTCCTTGATGTTACTTTCAAAGTTTTGCATTTATTAAGATTGCATGCCCTTTACACGAACTCAAAAATGACCTCAGTTCACATTTGAAGAAATACAGTTAAAGGGGCCCATCACCACTTTGTGGAATGCCTTTGATGTTTGGTCTCATTTCTCTCATTTCTACAGAAAGACGAGGCAGACACCTAGTGGTCAATTGATTTCTTACAGTCATTTCAACCTTCTGTTACAAAATAAAGAACTCCGTTTTGTTTTGTGGTATAAAATGGGTTTGTTTTGTTGGGTTTGATTTATAAACTAGCCCCATTAAGCCTCGATGAGTTGACAGACCATTTGAAATTAGCAGTAGGTGGTGTAACATTCTAGAAGTTACAATAAAGTATGGAATCCATAGCCTTCATTAACACTGATCACTTTTTAAATAAAAATTGAGATTGTCAATGGGTTTGGAAAGGCTTTATCATTTCAGAAGTGCAATCATATCTTTCTTGTGATCGAATGTTTTAAATGCTGTGGTTTACTCAATTCCAAGGAAAACGTATGTCCATAACTTATTAACCTTGTCACCATAAACACAGTCATTGGTTGTATTGAATGCACTGCTCTATCTGTCATTATATAAAGCCAACTCCATGCTGGATAAGTGATTGTGATCGGATCCTGTGTTTTTGGAAACAGGCACCAATGGGCTTAACTCTCTCAATGCACTGACCAAGTCAACAACTGCTTCAACATTTTCTCCAGCCAAACGAGGATAAGATCAAAGTAATCACATTCCACAAAAGGATGAAAGACTTTAGAGTCTGCACTCTTCTTGAGTGCTTTGTTAAATCTTGGTGTCATAATTGACAGTGATTTAAATTTTGAAAGTCACATTAAAGTAATCAAATCAGCATTTTATCACCTTAAAACATAGGCAAGACTAAATATCTTATGACACAAAATGACTTATAAATATCCACGATTTTATCTCCAATACTGCAATATGCTTTTTAGGCCTTCCAAAAAAGACATTGTGGCTTCAAGTTGTACAACAGGCAGCAGCGAAAGTCATAAAAGCCAAAAGATCATACTGTATCTCCCATACTGGCTTCCTGTAACTTACAGAATCGATATTAAGAATAAGAACAACAAAAACAAGATTTTTTGGAGGAAAAGATCAGGCTGTGTGTGTGTGTGTGTGTGTGTGTGTGTGTGTGTGTGTGTGTGTGTGTGTGTAGGCCTATTTATACACTAATTGCCAAAAATATTTGCTCACCTGCCTTGAGGCACATATGAACTTCGGTGATCCATTCTTAATCCATATGGTTTAATACGATGTCGGTCCACCCTTGGAATACCTTTGGGATGAATTAGAGTGGAGACTAAGAGCCAATCGCCTCGTCCAATATCAGTGTGTGACCTCACAAATGCACCTCTAAAAGAATGGTCAAACATTACCATAAACACTTCCCAGAAGAGTTGAAGCTGTTATAGCTGCAAAGGGCAGACCAATGTCATATTAACCCCTATGATTAAGAAACGGATGTGACTGAAGTTGACATGTGAGTCAAGGCAAGTGAGCAAACACTGTATATAACATATTATATGTATGCAATGTAACCTGTCTTGTCTTGCTTTTTGGCCTCAGGTGGATGTGTGGCCCTCTGGTGGACACACTGTGCTATATTTGTGTTTTTGCTGGAAAGCTGGACTTTTGTGCTCTACATTGACCTATACAATACGTATGTTTCTAACCACAAACCTGTTTAGCGCCTTTGAGCTGACAACAATACTGACATTGACTCAATATACGTTTTCAAATTCCAGAAGCATGATCAGTCCCTCACCTCCTAACAGAAATGAGCGTTGCCTCATAGTTCAGCCTGCATGATAGTGTGTGTTGACCCCTGCTCCACAGCTTTTATCTCTTGCTTTCTCAGTTGTTTTGCCTGAATATGAATGTAACCAATCTACTAGAACCTGACCAGGATGATGACATCCCTGTCAGAAGATAAATGCATTTTATTGACGTTACTGTAAAAACAGTCCATTCCAATGAAGACCTGAGCATAGGGATTTGCCAAAATTACTTTTAATATATTTCTACAATTAAGAATGCCTTAAGGCGAAAACAGCTACAACAATTTAAGAAAAAATCTATCACAAAAACAAATACATTTTCCGTACTCCCAAAAAACATTTTCAACATAATTTTACTGCTTGTTTCACTATTCTCTGAAAATTCCTGATTGACTTCTTAAAGGTGTGTGAGTGATAAACCTGGATAACTCAGAGTGAGTGGTAAACCAAGAGTCCAAGGCATTGTTCTGTTGAAGCCATACCACTCTTATAGGAGCTCTATATGTCACTAAACCATTTGTATCATCTATAGCACACACTCAAATTTGTTAACATTTTAGACCTTGATCATTGTTGTTGAGACATGTTAGAGCCCAAATATGTGCTCATTTGACTAAATTACTCATTTTACAAAAACGTGCTTGTTTGATTAAAGTTTGTGCTGATCATGTGCTTTTTTTTATTATTATTAAATTGTGCGCTCTGTTGAATGATATTGTTCCCATACTCACAGGACCTGGGCCAGGGGAGTATTCCAAGTACGTGGTTTAATAATAAATCAGGGCTAGTGGTAAATTGCCTATACAAGAGCCCTATGGCATTGTTTAGGAGAATGAAGTCATGTGTTTACCACTTACTCTGAGTTCAATTACCCAGGTTTGTCACTAAACCACATACTTGGAATACCCCCCTGCACAACAGTCAAACTTGAACTACTGTGCAGCACACACAGTTTCTCTTACTGTAAGTCGGTAAGTCATTGTTAAAGACAAACAATATCTCTTTTGAAACATAGCCATGGTAGACAACAAGCTACAACCTAAGAAAACAAAATCAAACCCTAAGAACTGGACAAATGGCTTAAAATGTGTAGCTGCCTGTCAGAATGAGTGTGGGCTATGTGGCTGCTCTTTCAGTAGAGCAATTACTTAAACAAGCCCGATGCTTTTTGTAAACAAACGATTCTGTGAAATACTGTAAGCATATGGTTCTCTCTCAATATACAAACAAATCTCACAAAGTCAACTTCTGGGCTCCATATATTACAGCAAATATACTAAGGTCAGGCCTTACTCCACCTCACATTTGTCTGTACACCTTGCCTACTTTCTCTGATACTGTATACCATTAACTGACCTGCATGTCCTTTAGCACATGAATAACTAACTGTTGTCTTAAGGATGCAAGAATGGGAGTGCTTATGATACATTTAAATTAAGTATTTCAAATACAAAATGGTATTGTGTAATTTACATTTCACTGGGTTGAAGAAAATGGCTGCATATTTTGTATATGTGTTCTTTTGTAGCTCAACAATACTGCTGTTATTATTTATTATTATATTATATTTATTATAATATTTTTGGTAAAACCAACACTTTTAGAATAGCCCAGATTAAAGACAAATATGGATGATTTGCAAAGTATTTTTTATCTTGAAACATGGCTGCTGTAGTTTGCAGTTTGTTATAACTGCCACCAAAACAAAGCAGTGGTCATGTAGGTTAAGTCCGTTTTATTTCTTCCATATTTTTTTCTCTTTTTTTTCCTAAGTTATTTTGTGTGTTTTTTTTGTCAACGATTCTCGGAACACTGACCAGGCTGCATGAAACTTTGGCTACGTTTACACGAAATCGCTGGGTGTCTTACTGCTTTCACATTTTAACAATACCGGCAGGAAAATACCTTGGTGGGAAAGTAGCCCCTCAAGGATGATGCTGACCATTGATTTTCTGATGTTGGTCTCAAGGGGCTATCAATCAACTCCATCAACTCATCGCATATCCACTCAATTGAGCTATAGCGCCACCTAGTTAAATATGAAAAAGCAGAAGCAAGACGTTGTAATCACAGGTAACTTTGGCTGACATCATGTTCAAAAAACTGCATGACATTTGATGAGGATCCATTTGATACCCTCTGAATGCATGTTAAGTTTAGTGGAATTCCATTTATGGGGAGGCCATGCAATAAATTAATATGTGTAGACTACACATAGATGTCAGTTTTCTGTGAATATTGTATCAAGAATCGTATAGGGTCTAAGATGGACAAATTACTTTTGTATGTTAGTCTACAGGGGCCAAGTCAAGACATCCCATATCCACCCATTTGAGGCATAGCGTTAGGCTATCTAAAACACTATCAAAAAATATCCTAAAAACTATTAATAGTTTTAATAGTTATTATTAGAATATTAGAAGCCATTAATAAACTATAGTTTTTAGAAGCCATGGGCTAGTTCAGAAATGTCTTTGTTTAGTTGTAGCCTACATATGTTACAGGTGGAAACCTTGCCTTGATAAAAGCTGTAAAAACATCTTAAAAATGCTTTGTAATGTCTTAAAGTGACTGAGTGGATAGATATGAGTGAGTCTTTAAAGAGGAACTATGCAGGATTGGCGATTTCATCTCTGGTTTCGGTTCCGTTTTTCGTTTTCGCTCGTTTTATGCTTGCATTTTCTCTGCAGAGCTTCCCCGTATAGGCTATGTATAGGCTATATTTAAATATATAAATTGCAAGCGTGGTTCTTCGTCTCAGACTTCCAGATGTAAACAAGGAGTGATCGTCTCCTGCAGAAAGTTGCATAGGGTCTCTTTAAAGAGAGATACAGAAGATAAATATTTCTAATCTCCTGTAGTCTGACCAACTTTTTTAATTGTTCAGTTAATTATTATTACCTCCACCAATCTGGTTATGTTTTCATCGGGGACCGGCGTTTGTTTGTCTGTCTGTTTGTTTGTCTGTCTGTCTGTTTGTCTGTTTGTTAGCAATTAACTCAAAAAGTAATGGATGGATTTCGATTAAATTTTCAGCGAATGTCAGGCATGACCCAAGGAAGAAACAATTACATTTTGGGAGTGATCCGTAATTCCGTCGGGATTCCAGGTCTACTGGGTTTAAATTATTATGTGAATGGTACTGTTCTCTGCACAAATTATTTTATTTTATCACTTATTTGATCTTATCATTTAAATAAACAAATGGTGGACCTAATATATCTAAAAAGGACAAGAAGATTAAACAACTATTGCAAAATTGTTTATTTTGGTGGCACAGACACACACACACAAAAACACACACATGCACGCGCACGTGCACACACACAAACACACACACACACACACACACACACACAAATTGAAATGAAAAATGAAAATTAGTTATATTTATCGCATTTGTGTGAAACACGAAAATAAATTTCCGGTAAAATGCCATATTCTGAATCCAAATATGTTTTTTGTGATTCTGGCCTTATGTAATATGGCTCTTTGGAGGCTACACATGATTTCTCTAAGAGGTTGGCCATCTGGTGCGACTGACTTCCCCGCTCCTGAAAGTTCCTGGACACTTTTAGCTCTTGTCCAAGCTCCATGTACACACTGTCTGTCCTCCAGAGAGTTTCATTAGGGCAGTGAGTATCAGATTCTCTGTCACGGCTCTGTATGTCAACATTGACGCATGCCCACCCCGCTCTAAATCAGGTTGACTATGAATTATAATTATCTAGATCTAAGCTTTCCAATGTGATCAGTGCATGAGGTATAATGTGATAGCTTTCTCTGCAATCTGGTCTGACTGAGGACTCTTGTAAGGTGAGTCATGTCCTTTAAAGGAAACTTCATGAACATTTAATGAATAAACACTATACAAACTCTTGTTTTATTTTATTGTTAAAGAGACCCTATGCAACTTTCTGCAGGAGACGATCGCTCCTTGTTTACATCTGGAAGTCTGAGACGAAGAACCACGCTTGCAATTTATATATTTAAATATAGCCTATACATGTATAAATATACACGCTAAAGCGGTCGGGGAAGCTCTGCAGAGAAAATGCAAGCATAAAACGAGCGAAAAAGAACAACGAAACCGAAACCAGAGATGAAATCGCCAATCCTGCATAGTTCCTTTTTAATAACAAGCCTTAATATCACCTTTGTAATAGCTGTCAATCAAGATATTTTCTTACTCGCATCAATGCTGATCATAAATTGGCCTCAAGGCTATACACAGCAGTCTGGTAACTTACTACAGACTATTTCAAAGCCCTACTCAGGATGGTGTTGTATCAGTCTGTAGAGGGTGTGAAGGGTCTATGAACTGTTGCATAATATAGATATAAATTAACTTTCGTGCCGAGACTGTTTTTGTTACTATGCTGACCTCTACTACCTCACAAGTCACATGGAGTTGGCAGCACTATCACAGTATGATCTTTTGATCTTCACAACTTGTCATCAAGTAATAATTACAAATAGGCTCAGTAAGGGTACTGTCCTTACTGTTCTTTCACTTTCATTCCATGCTATTACATCGTGTGCTGTTTTTTTTTTTTTTTTTACAGTAGGGCACATTGTTTTACATCTCTGAACATAACAAAACATGTGTTGTACCCAATCTTCTGCTAGGTTTAGTGGAGCATACCTAACCATTTTATTTAACACTGTAACCTTATTGTCAAACACTAAATCTGAAATCATAACCAATAAAAACAAATTCACTTTCTGTTGCATGCTATTAGGCCTACAGATTGTTTCAGGTCATGAAAACTGAAAAATGGACTCCTGACATAAATTCTCAGTTGACCCTTGACAAAAGCAGGTCTTCAGGTAAACAAGTTAGTATGGAAGTGGAATAGCAGCTATCAGTCACTGTTCCCAGTTATCTCTGTCATCTGAATCTGCAATTCCGTTCCCACCCACTTGTCACACACCCCCACTCCCAATAGGCTGCTCTGTACATACCTACTCGAATCATGTGACGGTCTCTCCAGATGCCTCTTCAGTGCGTTGTCATGGTGTCACATTCAGACCTGACCAACTGGCTGTTCTGCCTCCTTTTTTTTTTTTTTAAATATCCTTGACATGACATGTTATGGCGACCTTGTGCTTATAGAAAGGGCATCAGAGTTTTTGTTATTATTGTCATTACTATTATTATTCTTATTATTATATAAACCTAGCTAGCCTACATGTAAACTAGCCTAATTATCATAAATGATTGATTGAATGTCTAGATTGTTTAATTGCTATTCTTATATATTAATTGTTTATTTTCATTAGGCTATTGCTTGAAGTTATATTCTTTCTTTTCTACATTGCTATTCTCCCTACTTTTGAAATTGTTCACTATAAATTGATTATTCTAGACCTATTGTTTTTTATTTGTATGTCGTGTTGGACAAAGGTGTCTGTCATATAGCAATAGCAATAGCCATAACCATAACCAATTATTTCATGGCCCATGTAGGCTAGGTCTATTTTGGAAACAGCATCCTTTACTGATGCCAATTAAAACAACATGCAATGGACTAATGGAAATAAATACAGCCTACTTTGGGTGATTTATTCAGTTTTCTTCCAAAATGCTGTATCCTTCATTTCAATATTTGTTGTTGTTGTTGTTGCTTGTTTTCAGGCAATCTTGGTCAAATTGAATTACTAGGCCTATAGGTCATTTGATTTAGCTTTCCTCAAACAGTTCATGGCAATTTCATTGATAATACCTTAAATACACAATTAATGACTTGTTAATGTGTTTAAAAATGAAGATGTAGCCTAGTGTTTTGGAATCAAACTCTTCAAATAGCCTATTAGTCATGTTCTGCTTCACACAAACTTTGTTTGCTTCCCAGAAAGTGGGTGTGGGTCACAGTGCTCATTTGAGAATTAAATTTCTGCAAAGATGGGTTAACGGGTTTAAAGGAACACTTCACTGTTTTTTTCATATTAAACTACGTTATTCCCCTAATTAAGACAAGTTGATACATACCTCTCACATTTCAATTTGTGCACTGGCTCTGGCGCGTGGCGCAACTTTGATAGCACTTAGCTGGCCTATGCATTCATTAGGATCCAAACAGAGATGAAGTTAGAAGCGACCAAACACCTCCATGTTTTCCCTATTAAAATACAGTTACACGATAGTCACACGACCAAGTAGGCTATGGTGAGACAAAATAAAACGTGGTGCATTTCTAAGCAGGTAAGAGGGATAACTATATTGTGTGGAGCAGTAATATCCTCACTCTTGCACTTTCAGTTTCACTTTGGCGTGAGGATATTAGCCTACTGTGCAGAGTCTGAAGTGCTCCCAATATCATTCCGCCACACAATAGGCTATAGCCTAGTTATCCCTTTTACCTGCTTAGAAATGCACCACATTTTATTTTGTCACACCACTTGGTCGTGTGACTACTCGTGTAACTGTATTTTAATAGGGAAAACATGGAGGTGTTTGGTCACTTCTAACTTCATCTCTGTTTGGATCCTAATGAATGCATTGGGCTATAGCTAGTGTTATCAAAGTTGCGCCGCGCGCCAGAGCCAGTGAGTGCACACATTAAAACGTGAGAGGTAGCCTAGGCCTATATCCACTCGTATTAATTAAGTGAATAACGTTTAATATCAAAAAAGTGTTCCTTTAATGTGCACAACTGGGAGTCAAAATGGGATGCATGTAGGCTACTTTCAGGTGCATGCTTCATGCAAAACAACTGTAGGCCTACGCATAGGCTACATGACTTTGGCATCAGTTAATTAATAGCCTATGTAAATGTAGGCTATTATTTAAAAATGTCATGTAGTCTATCTGGATTGCATGTGGTTGGCCTATTGTCTGTATGTTTCCAATGGCCAATTATGATACTAAATTATCAATGTCGTATTTTATTGGTTTGCAGTATGACGGAAACATTTGTGTAGGCTGCTGCCTATGCTATTTCAAATGCTGTTGATTGCTCGCTGGTACACAGAAACCTACGTCATGGACAACACCCCTGGCCAACCTCCCTGACGTCGATTTATTCATGAGCTTCAGCTCGTCTCTCGATTCTGCGCAAGCTTGTGATCTGAGCAGATCAAGCCGGGTTGGAATCGAGAAGCTTGGCTGTCAGCTCGGCCTGATAGACAAAATAACATAACTTTCCTGTGCATATTTTGTCGCAAATTATAATGAAGATATGAAAATGGCACAGAGGGACACATTTTTACATCTCTTTGCTGGGGGGTAAGTTAACTTATTGTAGAAATGTATCTCTGTGTAATAGTAGCCTACATTAACCATAACGTGTACGTGATCGCTTAGCAATCTTAATTTTCCGAACTTTCAACTAACGTTTATCTTTTTTCACCGAGACTACAGCTCCTTGATGAGACACAACCTGCACTAGACTTGACAACAATTTACAAGTAGCGTGAACGTTATCTAACACGAGGTTGTTAGTCTTGCGCGTTTCACAAAAGTACGGACCAACAATTTTAAACACCCTTTTGCGATTACCAATGCGACCGTAATTTTAGACAGATTTTAAAGTGCCTCTTCGTTAACGTTACCCTGGCCAGGTTATTCAAGGACGTTAACGTATTGCTATGCATTAGCAGGTTAGCTAGCTGTAACGTATGCTAACGTAGCGTCTGAGGTCTGAACTGATATTCGTGTCATAACCTTAACACAATTCTTGCAGTATAGTAGCTGCTACACCACAACATTGCCCAAGCCAATTTACTTATTTGTCTGCTCTTGTTATGTCACTTGCGTTAATACAGTTTACGTTAGCAATAACGTTTACGTTAACGTTGCATACTTTTAGCTTGTGAAGCTAGGCAGGCCAATGTTAACGTTGCTATATGAAATGTCCGGGTACAATATCTAGATGGCAGGTTACAATATTACCGGCTGCCGAGCTTACACTGTCATGGAAGCGTTACATTTGATGTTTATCTGAAAATATACGTTGAAGAATTGCAGTAACATCCATTATTATGCTTCCCTTGTTGCCATTACATAACATTGTAGACAGTCGGAGCCTTGGTTCTGTGCGCTTTACGTTGTCGGTAAGATAACATGATATAGGCTAGTAAAACGTCAGTATCAGCTAACTGCTTAGCAGTAGATTAGTCATTTGTAAATTATTTTTTAAGAATTTGAAATGGCAAAGTAAAGTTTCATTTCAAGATCAGTGACAGTTGTTGCCTTGCCACACGGCGTGTGGGATCGGCAACGTTACATCCTCACAGATATGTTGTCAGGTGGGCTAACCTATGGGGCTAACGCCAGCGAGTCAGCGACCATTTTGTTCTAGACGGCCGCAAAATTCACGTGACGGTTTACGTAATCATATCCGCTACATTTGATTTGATATAGATTGTACATTAGGGTTTTATGGTTTTATATCCCTTATGTACAAGCTACAGGCAATATATTTGTTATTTTTCTGAGATAAACGGCTATATCTTTCTTGCACTTAGATGACCCAATGCAACAAAGAACTAGTAGTATGACTGCATTCTCATTCTCCCCCTTGCATGTGTAACAGTCCCCCCACAATGAATATTTTAGTATCAGGGGTTGAATCATTACTGTGTAGGGTCACAACAGGACGAGCTAAGTGCCTCATGTGCAATGGGAAGGTTAGGTAATCTTTCATAAGGATGTTCAAGGTCACCCCCTGACACTACTAAGGTCTTGAAATGGCATTTTGAATTCAGAATGAAGGGATTAGTTTTTATAGTGAATGTAGCTGTCATGTGAACTAATTTTGTCCATATCTCATTTAGTTAATTCTTGCCTAACAGAACATTGCTGATGCACCAGGTAGACAGTGCTGTTTATTTTCATAGCTACTTATTACAGGTCTAAACAAAATATTTTTGCTGACCTGCACTTACATTCTGTATAATTCTGTCAGAGTTGTCATAATTTATTATTAAGAAGGGCTGGATATCTTGAGGGTATTTGGGGGTTACCCAAGTCTTGACACAGGCTTAGTGCAGCTGTCTTTAGTCTGGCAGACAGACATTGAACATTAAAGACATTGAATATAAAGGACATATTGAATGCAAAGATGGCTGTGTCTGAAGATGTTTTTTTTTATTATTATTATTTGCCATCATTGAATTGAGCTAGGCTAGAGTGACTATAGGTTTAGATTGGTCTACGGTTTTCCTGTTTCAGCAGTATGGCTTCATCTTGTGCGAGGCAATTGCCGAGGTCATGCAAGTCACTTGCATGAATGCTGCAGCACAGCGTCTTTCCACAAGCGTTTTTGGCAGTGGTTCATCCTCATTTCCCACACCACCTGAATCAGCATATTTGCTATACTTGTCTGTTTCACACAATCACATAAGCAATGGACTACATGGGGACAGGTCTTGTGAAACTGGACATTTCTTTTAAGCATTTACAGATGAGGAACAATCTGACCTTAATTGAAGTCATTCTAGATGGAGAGTTCCTCTTGACTCTGTATTAGGATTGCCCTTCAGGTCGAATATTCAGCCAATTATGTTAAGCACCTCTCAGACTGATTTGGGCTGCGACTTCATCCTCTGTTGGGATCACTGTTTGTGTCTGCTGAGCTCAAAAATGTCATGTGTTCAGACACTGGGTTGGAGGGGGTTTGTTTTTTTTTTGTCCACAAAATGAATGAACTGCCTGGTACTTTGAATTACAAAATAGACCATGCTGTTTGTTTTCCTTTGGAAATTGGCTAAACTGTTGTCTGTAGATCTCATTGATTTTTGTCCGTGTACGTCAGCTCTTGGACATTTGTAACACCATAGTTTACTCTCCTTGACATCTGTGATGCAACATTGCAGGTGAAAAGCTACTGAGCTGCCTTGGCCATGCATAACATCATGTCAGTTTAACTTGTTTAAATTGTCCTTAAACCATGTGGTTCTCGAAAAGGATTCAGTTTTTCATGGAAGAGGTTGTATCTGTTCTGATAGCAGCACAAACCGTTAGGCCTATTTGTTGTGCCAACAGTGGTAGGCATGTTTTGTTATTGTTATGTAACGGGCCGTATTTATTGTTTTAATGCCGTGCGTGGATTGGATTACTTACTACTGTTTATTAATGGATCCTGTAGAATGGATCCTAATAAGACATTTTGAGTGAGCATAGCCGTGTTGGGATCTTTTCCATCTATAGCAGTGAGAAATTAGATTTTGATTATCATAGATCATATCCACAAAGCAACATTTTAAAGCCATTAAACCCAAATGTTTCATGCTAGTAGTATCACAATAGGCAAGAAGCATATTTAACACAGGGTTCACATTATTTAAGCATCACTCACTTCTGATATAGCATATACAAAATTATATTTTAAAAAAGCTATTCAAAATACAACAGTAGCTGTCAGTTGATGACATGGCTTGTGGTTTGAAGTACTGGCGCTAAATTGTATTGATTTGTTTTGCGCAGGTGTGGCGGTACGGTTGGTGCCATCGTCACCTGCCCCCTGGAGGTGCTGAAGACGCGGCTGCAGTCCTCGGGCCTGGCGCTCAGGCCTGTCTTCCAAGTGCAGCTGGGTACAGTCAGTGGAGCAGGCGTCATCCGGCCAGGTGCAGTCACGCCGAGCCTGCTACAGGTCTTAAGGTAAGCACACGCAATGAGTGAGGAGAAGATGTAGTGGCATCGCAGACTTGGCACAGTGCTTGAAAGACGGAAGTCCTTATTATGTCTCCGAGTGCTGTTTATGTCACTGAAATTTGTGCATCGGTGTTGCAAGTGTCTGAATCCAGCTGCTTCCGAAGTCCATTTTAGATGCTATAGTGGATTGGAGCAGAAATAACATTGCATTGATACCTGTAGTTGAAACTGTGTTTCAAAATGATGTTCAAGAAAGTGTATCAACATGGTTGTCCAACATCCAGGGCAGCATTAATCTCTTGCATTAAAAAGCAGAGATTAAGCCCTTCCTTTGGCACTAAGAGCCCCCTACACACACACACACACACACACACACACACACACACACACACGTGCATGGTGCAGGGAGACAGCTGACGCTGACAGAGATGTTCTCTCTCCCGTGGGAGACTGCGACAGTGTTACATAAAGCACCAGCGCTGCCGGAGGAGCAAGGTTAGGGCCCCTGTCATTGGAGGGTGCCTATTTTGGGTAGTGTGCGCGCTGAAGCACGCCATCATGCAGATCAGTGCGAGGCGGATCATGTGAAGAAGGAAACCGCCGCCAGCGCCGCCCTCGCTACTGTCTGTGCTCTGAAGTGACTCCTGCAGCAGCCTGGCGCAGTGTCAGTTTTCGCCTGGGCCAGGCCAGAACAGGATGTCCCTGTGCTTACGTCTCAGCTCAGGGCTGCAGGACATTCAGACAGTAGAATGAGCGGAGTCCTGTGTGTTGTTTTCCCCTTTGCGTTTTGTCATTGGGAGGCTGAGAATGGCTGGGTCTCTGGACTTAATGTGTAAATGTTTTTGTTTTGAGTAGTCTGTTCCTTTTTGTTACTTTATCACGGACAGTAGTTAACATGTTGCCCAGTGCATCCAACTGTCTCGTTAAAATGCTACAATTGTTTCTTATTGTCGCTTCAAGCTGGTGTTCCGTATGTATTGGCACATTTGAATGTGTGGGAGATGATTGACCTAAAGCTAAAATATAAGTCACAGCTTTTGCTGTTGTTTTGCAGACACCTTGGCTTAACCACAAATGGGGTACTTTGGTTACTCTCTTGGTTTGTCTGCTTGTGAATTTGTAAACATTGTATTCATGACACAGCTAGGGCCTCTTCCTTGCAGAGTTTATGCTTGATACATTTCATGCCACATCAACAACATTTTTTTGTGACTTGTCTATTATTAATTGGTTAGGATGTAGTGTATAGTGTTATAAGTATCTCAGTTGTCCCATGTCTAACAGCATAAAATACTACATGGTAAATCAAATCCTTGTGGAGAGGTGTGTTTTCATGGTGTGGCTTGAAGTCTCTCTCTCTTTTTCTCCCTTTCTCTCTGTCTTTCAGTCTGTCTGTCTCTCTCTCTCTCTCTCTCTCTCGCTGCGCAGTAAGGGGAATGAAGGGCACTTCTGACGAGTAATAATTACAGGCTTGGCTGCGAGGTAGTGCAGAGTGCAGAGAGTTCATGGACTCAGTCCTCGGGCAGAGCAACCGGTTTTGTCCTGTCCGAAATAGCAGGCTGATGAGTCGGCCAGCGCTGGATGTTTGGGCCGGGGGGTGGGTTAGGGGGGGGGGCTGGGGTGTCGTGGGGCTTAGCCAGGGAGATCACCAGCAAGGAAATAAAAAAGCAAAAAAGGACTTCAGCAGTTGGAAGAGTTCTTGCTGAGCACAGGGAAAATGTACAGCACGTGTGTCTGCCATGCAGTAAAAAGGAAATGATAAGGAGATGGCCTGTGGTTTCAGATGAAACTGCAGAGAAGTGATGTTCCACAGGGAGGAAATGCCATTCTGATACAGCCCTGTCATTAGGGAACCTGTCTGATGGTTTGTGTGTCTGTTTTCCTGTGTTTAGGTCAATTCTTGAAAAAGAGGGATCGAGATCACTCTTCAGGGGACTAGGTCCAAACCTCGTTGGAGTTGCACCTTCAAGGTAACTAAAAACAATCTGTTTATATATTGACACCCCTATTCATGTGCTTTAAAAATGTGAACCACATGTGACGTGCATGAAATGTGTCCACCGGCTATAAATAGCTTCTTGGCACTTGTCCTTTTGTTCTTTGGGGTCTTTTGAAATGGAATACACCAGACGGTTATTAGGAAAACCACGGCCCCATGATGCACTATGAATACCCATAGCGTGACTGTCTGTCCCAGTATGCCAAACACGCCACGTGAGCAATAGGCGCATTGCTTAAGGCAACCCTGAGGAAACGCACTGATGTCATATGGGTGACTTCCTTCTTGAGAACACGGAGCTACAAGTTCACCAAGCACCCCACCTAAACACTGTCAAAGAACAGTCACAATTTGTGAACCATTGAACTTTCAGATTAGATAAAAATTGTCAAGTCACAGTTGAGACTTTAACCTGCTCTCTCTTCAGAACGCCTCGAATGACAAAACAACAATAGGAAGTTCCATGGAAAGAAAATGTTTGCCTTCTCGAGCACAGTCACTGGTCAGCATGGCGACCTTTCAGTCATTCAAGCAAACAGCCATTTCAGCAGAGTGGAATGAGGAAATGACCACAGCTGTGTGAGAGCAGAGCAGCAGTGTGGACAAAGATCCTTCATCACTGACCCTCTCTGGTGTGGAGCTACACTGTAACAAGGGCTGTTTTTGTGGCTGGTTCTCTCTCTCTCTCTCTCTCTCTCTCTCTCTCTCTCTCTCTCTCTCTCTCTCTCTCTCTCTCTCTCTCTCTCTCTTTCTTTTTTTTTGGCCGTTTTATTGCTGTGTCCTTCAGCTTCCACGGCTGTTCAGAGAGACTACATGGGCATATCTAGATCCAGCTGCTTATTCAGCTCATTCTGGTGATGAAACACCAGAAGGCTGTTCCAGAAGCACATCAAAAGGAGGGCAGCAGTGTGGAACAGACAGCTCTGGACACTGTATCCCTTGACCACAAGGACAATTGTGTAAACATGGCCGTGATTCAGAAAACTAACTAACCCCCCCCCCCCCCCCCCCCCTAAATTGAATTAAATGGATGAAGGCAAGGCAATGACCAACTGGTGTCTGGTTTTGGACGTTGTCTCTTATTTGACTTTGTATCTTCTCTTTGTGGTTTATTTTCAGAGCTGTGTATTTTGCCGCCTATTCCAAGTCGAAAGAGACTTTCAATGGCATCTTTGTGCCTAACAGTGGAGTTGTACATATGTCCTCAGCAGGATTCGCAGGTGAGCGGCAATGTTGTGTGAATTCTCTTGACTGTTTCTGTTTCCATCTCCAAACCTACATTTAATCGCCAAAAATTCAGGAAAGCATTAAATAGTCCTCTTATTCCCTTCCCCCCCAATACAGCTTTCATCACAAACACCCTTATGAACCCTCTTTGGATGGTCAAGACACGAATGCAGCTGGAGAAAAAGTAAGTAGACACCCATTGTGACATTCTCATTCGGACGTAGGGCTGTTTTTTTTTTCTCTTTTTTTTTTTTTTTTTTCCAGGAAGGAATCTTGTCTTTGCTTACTGCCGTTGCACTGTGTCATGTTACAGTCAGGGGAGGGAAACCAAATATTTATCAACTGTTCCCTTTGGCTTCACACCTGAGTCTGCGCCTACGTGCAGATTAACCTCAGCCCCATGTAACCTTACCCTTTGACGACGATTGGCTTGTGCTAAACCTATTAGGACTGTCCCTCCCTTGTACAACTTGCATCATCATTAGCATGTGATGAGTGCCGTAGCTATATAAATACCCACCTTGAACCAGGCAAGAGCCTTGCCGGGCAATCTATATTTATACAGGAAAGTGCAGAGGTCGTTAGGCCCTTGCAGCGAAAGTATGTCAGGCCTGCAGCAGATCTGTGTTCAAAGATATGGCTTCCCGTATAGCACCCTCCCTCTGTGTTCTAGAATAGCCCCTCCACTAGCCATAAGCAGTAAAGGTATGACTAGAGGTTTGTGTAAACTTGCCAACTAGAGTAGCTAGTTTCCGAAAGAGAGCATGTCCGAACAAGTATTTTATTCTAACGCTTTGCTGCCCTTCCCCCACAGAGCAAAAGGAGAGAGGAAGATGAACGCGCTGCAGTGTGCGCGCTACGTTTATCAGACTGAGGGGGTGCGCGGCTTCTACCGGGGCCTGACGGCGTCGTACGCCGGCATCTCCGAAACCATGATCTGCTTCCTCATCTACGAGTCCCTGAAGAAGAACATGGAAGAGCAGCGCATGACCGTGGCCAATACCGAGGCCAGCAAGGGCGTGTCGGACTTCTTGGGCCTCATGGCAGCAGCAGCCTTCGCCAAGGGCTGTGCCTCCTGCATAGCATATCCACACGGTACGCTTATGCTCTCAGGCCAAGTGTCATCTCTGCTCCACTAGGATTTGTGCCCAACATGTCTTGTCAGTTGCTTGTCAGTGCTCCTGTTTTTTTTCTGTCCATGGAGAAATGACCTAATGAAAGCACCACTCATTTGCATGTGGCCTTGGATGGAAATGTGTGTTAAATGAATACATGTAAATTGACTTGTAAATGGACGGTGGCTGGATAGTCTCAAACATATTCAAATTAAGGTGAACTACTAAAGCAGATCGTCTATCAGTGGAATAAAACCAGCTTTAGTCACTGCCCATTTTAGAAAACAAAACTATTTTGTGGTTTAGTTTTTATGTTTTTCACCAAAAGATTAAACGGTCATCCTTTTTTTCTGCCCTGCTCACAGAGGTCATCCGAACGAGACTACGTGAAGAGGGCAGCAAGTACAAGTACTTTTTCCAGACGGCGCGTCTGGTGGCAGTGGAGGAGGGTTACGCTGCCTTTTACAGGGGACTCATTCCACAGCTCATCCGACAGATCCCCAACACAGCCATCACGCTGTCCACTTACGAGCTCATTGTCTACCTGCTAAAGGAGTCGTCCAACTGAGGGCCAATCTCCCGCCATCCTACCCCTGCCCTTAACACCCCAGGCCCCCAACCCCTCCACCCCTCTTTCCCCAGGGCCCTGGACCAGACAAGGGGAACAAGCCAGAGACTGTAGACTTTGCAGATGAGGTGGCCTGAATGTACATCCTGTTGTAACAGGCTTTCTTTTTTGCTTGAGTGGGATGTAGGCTTGAGTGGCTTCCCAAAGACTTTTTAAGCCTTCTTTTTTGTATCATTATATTTTATTTTAATGGATGCATACGATCAGATGTTACTGGTGAGACACACATACATCTGGAAGGACTTTGCGAGAAATGAAGTTTGTAAAGAGTGAATATGGTACATCAGAGTGTAAATTATCCATGTGGACAAGAAACTACTACATAGTTGTACAGAAAGAGAAATAATAGGTATCTGAAAATATGGAACATTTAAGTTAACTAAATTATTGTTATCATTATTGTTACCAGTTGCTGTCTCTTATTTCCGTCTCTGTTTGTCCTTCTATCAGTGGTAAATGTCAATGTTTTGACCACTTTACCTGTGGACCTTTAGAATAGGATGCTAAAATAAGGGTCTCACTCTGCTTGCTATCATACATGTACACACTCACCACATCATGTTGGAGTTGATAGCTCCTACATAGATCAAGAGTTCAACTAAACGATTAACTGGTTTCGTTTCCTATAAGTTAATCAAGGTCATTTTTATGTTTTGTTTGTGAGCAGCATCAATAGTTCTTTTACAGAAAAATGCATATTTAACCAGTGGTTGAATAAAAACACATTGGTCAAACTTTCATTTAACTTTTTTTTTTTATGTTTTTATTTTTTTTATTGCGCTCATGACCTGAGGTCTTGGCACCTGTGTTAACTTTTAATGTCCCTAGCCATCCTGCTCACCGCTCCATAATGAAGACATTAGGGATTAACCGTGCACTGGGGGAACGTTGAGATTGGGTGGTGGTGTAAGGAGGTTTTATAGTTTCCATCTTGGCAGCAAACAGCCATAGTAAATAAGAACGCAATGTTCCAACAACTAGTTATACTCTTCCTTTGAATGCAACAGACTAAACAACATGCAGTGTATGGGATGCGGTTAACTGATTGGTTGTGTATGTTCTCCATACATACTTTCACTCCAGGAGGAGACCTGATATAACCTCAGGTTTGTCTTAAGTGTTTCGATGCTAATCCTCCAAGCTGATTAAAACCCCAGTGCTCCGCTCTAACAGCGATGCAGTGCTATTAGCGCCCTGATTCCGCGGGAGGTGATGAGCCTAATGCCTCTTTGTCTGGAAAGTTTCACCATGACACAGTGGAACATTGTTTAAGTCCCTGTGAAGCATGAACAGTTCAAGGAAAGGAAAACAGTCCCCACAGAATCACGTGCAGCTGTGTGTATCCACAATTGCCCAGAGAAAAACACTGGCACTGAAGACATTGATTTACAGTAACATTTATTCATTTAGCTGACGCTTTTGTCCTAAGCCACAAACAGATCAAGGTGCACTGTGAATAGGAGAATAATAACTACCTTGAGTAATAACTACCTGGCAAGAAACAGAATGACCGTTCAGAGTTGAGTTTAGTCAAGGGATGTAAGTAAGGGATAGACAGGATGGAGAAGGTGAAGGTAAGTGCAAGTTTAAGTGTGTTTGGTTGTTAGTGGTGATAGGAGAGGTACTCTCAGAAGAGCTTTTTTTTTTTTTTTGTCTGCCAACTCGTGCTTCAGATCTCGTGCTAATCAGGAGTACTTTCCAATTGATGTCTCTGATTTGTTCTCATTAGTAGGTCAAGCTACTGGAGTCCTGATCAGGTACAATGACGCACAACCCTGCTACACCTGTCTAACACTAGATGGTACTGCAGTGCCTGATGGTAAAAATGTGTTCTGTGCAGTTGAGCTTTTTTTTTTTTTAAAACCTCTCTTTTTTAACCTCAGCAAATGTGGTTTGGCATCAACTGCCTGGAGGTTAACATGTTTATGTATGCAGTTTAAATTGCCTGCACAAAATTGAATGAAATTGAATATAATGCTTGTCAATAAGCTCAATAAGTTTACTCCACAGTACAGAAAAAGGTTAATCCTTTTCTTCCGATATAAACAAAACAGTTTGCCTGGATGACTGTTGAAAGATTTGGAATTTGTTAGTCGCAGAATGTCCATTTTAAAACATTTGGGAGGGAGAGGGAGAGGTGTTGTGTTTTTCTCAAATCATCTGTTTAATCATTGGCTATCAACATATTCAAATCAAGCTACCTTACACATAACAAAAACAGCCTTATTGCCGTGGTGTGAGCACCTCATAGGTCAATCCATTTCCATTTAAAATGAGGTCAAAAACCAGACTGTCAAATCTCTTTTGTCATTGTGTCATCTGTCGGGGAGATTACCTTTGGTTTAGGAACATCCAGTGATCTATTTGTATTGTATATTACTCTCTGCTTCAAAGAGATTGAGATAATTTTGCTTGTCAGATTGTGAGTACAGGAACCAGTCACATTTAAAGCAACGCTAAAGCACTTTTCCTGTCGCATGTACGCTATTGGTTTATCCAGCAAATAACGATGTCCACAGACAAGGTAGAGTATGTTGCATGATTTTGTGAAAGTCTGATGTATTGCGACATGGAAAAGTTAAATTTGTAGTTTTTTTGTCTCATTCCATCCAACTTCAGATTCACTACCCGATCTGGTAAAATGACATAGTGCAGATACAGGTGATAAGAGGGCCACCCACAAAGTGAATGCATAAGTGCCGTTCACCCTGATACAAGTTGATGAACCACTGAAATGATTTTAGAAACATTATTTTAAGGTACAAAAAACTCTTTAGAGTTGCTTTAAGAAACATAATCCGTTGTGTCAATCAATACGTTTATTTGAATCATAATGTACAACACACGTGTAACGCCTTGTGTATTTTTGCTTTCACCTTTAATATGCTGTCCTGGTTACTATGATTAATGCACTTTAACTGCACATTAACTAAAATTATTCATAATACCACACAAGCAGTTAATGTTGTGAATGATATCAGCATTCCTGAGATGAGACATACATCACTTTCATCCATTTGTCTATCAAAAAACAGTACACACAACTATCCTGGATATAACACAGATGTAAAAAACTGTAGGCTTTACACAACACATTGATATGCTTGATTCAAAGTACTGAGAAACATTTTTTGTCTACATGTTTACAATCATCAATCTTTTGGCCAGGTGGCTCTGTACTTACAAGTATATTACATCTATAAACACACTGATTCAGTGGCGTTCTTTGTTTTAAATGTGACGTTGAGTGGCAGTCTTGTAAATCATCTGTCAAAGCAACTTCAGGCTACAAGTGAATGTTTTTGTAAAGCAATCTTAGGTTCAAGAAGATGTTGGTACTAACAGTACACCAGCATGGGGATAACTTAAGTCAAAACAGAGTACAAAACACCTAGACAAAGAACAATGCATTTGTATCAACATTGGCCAAAGGTCAGTGGTTTGACCATCAAGAATGAGATTTAATTTCCTGAGAAACAAAAATGTCAGACATGTACCAGTACCTCAAATCCAAACGGAACAGCACTAAGGCGTGAGAAACAAACATCCAAACACATTACAATTCAGATCTGTGGTGGATGGATTCTAACCTGGAATTCTAGTCAAAGCAGGTTTTTTTTAGGCAGTTGGAATTCTGCCTCCACAGAAATGAGCTGTGTGTAACCTCTACTGGGCAGAGGGACTGGGCCCAGGCTCTGGATGATCCTCCTCTTCTCTCTGTGGTTTGACAGAACTCTTACTGATGGACAGGAGGTCTCTTAGTTCCTTATTCTCAATCTGGAAGATAAAAGAAATCATAAAAGGGAAACTGTTACATTATGGCTCCTGCAATAAGTTAGCACTTGGCCATTTTGCCACATAGGTACCTCCTTGGCATTTACCACAAGCAACTTAACACAAGTCCATGATTTGTTTATTTACTTTGAGAGTACTACTAGGCAGATGTTTTACCTCAAGCTGTGCGAGTCTTTCTTGCACAGAGCAGTAGTGCTGGTCATCCACATGAACAGCTTTTCTCATCACTTGGCCCATCTCACAAATCCGCTCCAGCTGACCTTGCACCTCCTGAAATCAAAATGACAATTGCATGATTGAATTGATTGAACTACCATAATTTCCCACCCGGAATACATGGGACTGCATTTCTTTTCTGATTCCTTGGGCTATTAGGCACTGCAGTTTATACACCGGTGCGGTTACGACATAGTTGAACTGAATTGGTTAAACAAGATGGAAGGAGCACGGACTGACCTTAGCATGGTCCTCATGAAGACTTAAGACAGGTTTTGTATCAAGTTTTTTCTTCCCCATCATCAGTTGAAGCATTTGTTTGCGATATCGACCCATGATAAGTTCCAGTGCATACTGGTGTTCCTCCAAAGAAAGCCAAAGCTCTGTTGGAAATGGAGAGAAAAGCATAAAAAATAAAAGTTGCCGTTAAGAATAACTAGGGTACAGTACCAAGTACAGGAAAAAAAAGGATTTTCCAGCTTTCACACAAGACTGTGACTGTACAATTAATCAAATTAATTGTTAAGTGCATTATCTTTTTTGCATGTATTTCTTTTCTGCAGGATTACATTTAAAATTCAATTTAACATTTGAAGATGTATGATAATGACGATGATTTTAGGCATAATTGAGCAGAGCTACACAAGGCTACTGGTTAGTACTGGAACATGTTGGTTAATGAGAGAATTCGTAGTAAAACGGCAGCACACAACAAGCACAGTTCACATTAAACAGAACGTTCTACCACAAAAAGGATGTAAGCAGGACAAGAGCACAAGAGCCACATCATACCTCTATTCTCCTGCTGAAGCTCTTTGATTTGAGTGTTTTCCTGAGCAAGAAGTACATGTGGCTTGTATCTTGACAACTCCTGCAACTCTGAAGTCTCCTCTATGTACTGAAACAAGACCAAGACCAACAGTTCTGTACTCATGCATTATCATCTGATAGCTGGCTGCAACCAAAAGACCCATGACTGACAATACCAGAGTCATTACACATGAATAGAAGTAGATTACAAGCTGTATTTGTGAGCAAAAGTAGTGGGAAAATGCTAGCTCTGCTTTGTTTACATTTTGTTTATCTCCACCAGGGTCAAACGCAAAAAGTTTTCAAACATCAAAAATAAGAATACAACTATGGCATTAAAATAATGCAATTATACCAAACAAATAGTACAACTATACCATTACATCATTATTAGCGTCCTGAGCGAAAGACAGAGGTAGTGTGAAACAAATTCCTGATTGCTAAACAATCTCAACATTAATGTTTCACACGAGTCAGTGTAACATAACCTCTTTGTTATAAATGATTAATACTTTCAGAAACCACATGTCATAAGGATGAGTATTTAGTTGAGAATGGGTCTCTCTTGAAAATGTGACATAGGGAGTTGAGACTGTTCCAGCAGAAATATCCGTAGGCTACTGTATAATTCTGATGACAGTGATCCTCAATAATTGACTCACTCCATTGCTAGCATCTCTGGCCAATCTTATTGGTCTGCATTTATTTTCTGTTTGTGCAATTATTTGCAGCATATCCTATACTTAATCTTGTAATTTTTCAATAATAATAATAATAATAATAATAATACGTGTCTTCTGCCATTTCTCTGAATTACGTACACTCTTGTAACTCAAGCTGCCACAGTAGGAAATGGTGAAATATTTGACAGAGATCAATTCAACTTGCTACAGCACCACATAGGTCTTCAAGGGTTATTTTGACTATGACTATCCATTTTTGATATGATTTAACAACACTCACTTTAGCACTACATGACTTGAAATGAGAAAGCTAAAAAAGTCTAGCATTGTGCTTTCCAGAAGTCAAGAAAATAAACATATTTTACTTGCTTCTTTACTTGTTTATTTAATGGTATAGCCAAACTATAAAATAAAACTGGCACCATTGAATGACAATTTGGGGAATTTTGGAATTGTATCACACACACACACACACACACACACACACACACACACACACACACACACACATTGTATTTTACCAGACCAGCTGCCTGGGCTACTGTTGGGATTTCCACTTGTATTCATTTCTGCACCTTTCATTTGATGCGGACATCTGTGTTTGTTTTGTTTCCCAAGTTTTGATAGATGATGTTAATACATCATTATACTTATACTTAATAAATAAAGCACTCAAGGAATGCTTAGGAAATTAATTAAAACTGTTGTAGCCTACTCTATGGGACTTGTGACTTCAAGGAATACCCCCACCCTCAATAGTTGATTGATGTGTACAAGAAAATGAATGTGAGAACATACAACTTCGCGTAGTGAAACTTTTTTTCGCCACACAGAAGCAACACAAGACGAAGAAGTGGTCAGTCAACATCGTAGCTCATGCTTTGCATATTGCACGGACAAAACCACAGAACCGTCTTAAAAACGACTGTGAGAATTAAGAGTTTACCTTATCTGGGAGTGTGTTACTGACTTCCTTCATGCTATGGACCCTTTGGCTAAGTGCTCCCGACTGCTCGATTAAACTCTCCGCCGCTGTGTCATGATCTTTCAGCCGCTCCAGTAGGGTACGAGCATCACCAAGTACCTTTTCTAATGTGCATGCCATCTCTAATAACAAAGAAACCCTCCGGTGTAATTCGTTTAACTATAACTAAGCGGATGTTAGCTAAACAACATTAGCATACTTAACCCTAGCGATGATACTTTGTCAGTATGTTAGCTTGCCTAAATAACAGATTTCGATATGTAGCGGTAACTGTTATCTAAAACAACTCGAAGAACTGCTTTCTCAATATTGTATATTTTACATCCAAACTTGTTTTCAGGATTGTTTATTAGAAGAGAGCTGTCCAAGCTGACTTGCCTCCTACTTTATTTTGACGTCAAGGCGCATTCTGTTAACGCAACTTCCGACTTCCTCATGTTCACAACAGAGCAGCAACCTATCTTTTACTGTCTATGGCAGCAACCATAGACAGTAAAAGATAGCAGCAACCCTATGGCAGCAACAGAGCCATCAGAGACGGGCTCTGGCCATACCAAAGATTGTCTAGTTATGAATATATGTATATCTCTGGCCATATCTTTTACTCTGTTTACATGGGGGGAAATGGGAAAAGCCTAGTGTAGCTTAACATCTCAATAATGCTTTATAATGTCTTGAAGTGGCTGAGTGGAGGTAGCCTACTGTGTGTCATTAAAGAAAGTCTGTTGTTTTCTCAGAAAGTCATTGAGAGTTGACAGAGGCAATACAGAGTAAGCTTTGAGCAGCCCAAAATACAAAATTGCATAATGCATATCCTGTCTAATGGTAACACCTTCATATCACCATACAATAAAAAATCGGACTAATTTGCAGGTGATAAGCTAGTTCTCTGATAGGCCCAGTCCAAAAAGAGACCAATTGCATAGTGTTGCTGAAACATAATCATATGCAAAGTTGTTGTGTGTTTGCCTTATAGTCTAGCTTATTGTAGGTCTACTGGGTTTAAATTATTATGTGAATGGTATTGGTACTGTTCTCACAAATTATTTTATTTAGCCTATTTGATCTTATCATAAACAAATGATGCATCTAATATAGCAAAAGGGACAAGATTACACAACTGTTGCAAAATTGTTTATTTTGGTGGCACAGACACACAGACACACAGAGAGAGAGAGACCAACTATTACATTACATTTTGCAGTGCATTTAGTAGCCTATTAGGTTGGGTGAACCCTGCCTGAACTTCCAGGGAATTTTAATTTCGCCTGGCAGCTCAGGCTGGAAACCAGCAGATCATTTCCCTCTGCTTACTGCCAGAACCTTTGGCTCCAATCAGAAACGGCCATACTCTAGTCCTGGCACGCTATTGGCCGGTGACGTGACGTGACGATAACGAAACTTCAGCGACGCGAAGTGTAGAAACAAAGCGCAGCCTCTCCAGACTAATGTTCAATCTTAAAAGATTGAGCTTATGGTGAAAACCAGACTTGTAGCCTATAGGCCTATGCCTGAAATAAAGCAGACTCAAGGGCAAATAGTCTAAATTCTATGTTTCCTTTCTGGAGGGTAGGCTTACAAAAATGTACTCCTATTAAAATGCAATATATCTAGCTACTGGAGTATGTAGGGCTAAGTATCTCATCACATTTTGTCAATGTCACCATGATTGACAATTTTATGTATGGCGTTTCTTTAAACTTTGACAAGACTGCAATTGTATGCAGTGTTGGGAAGGTTACTTTAGAAATGTAGTGTGTTACAAGTTACCCTGTTTAAAAAACTATTTAGTAGTGTAACTATTTGAATTACTTTGCCTGAGTAACATAACTTGATTACTTTTTGATTACTTTTCTGATTGTTTAATGATGTAGGCTATAGTCCCCAAATCCATGCAAAGATTTCGGCTTTGGTCTCCAAGCTGCTGAGCAGTTCGGTACAACCCCACAAGGCAGCATACATGGGTATTCCCAGGCTATATTGAGCCCCTTTTAATACATGAATTAGCATCACATGTTTTATGAGGATAAATAATGATAACCACCACAAGGTCAGACTTCAAGCCTTTTACTGTAAAATCAATCTTAAAGGGATAATCCGGAGTGAAATGCACTTTAGATCAATTTTTCGGACTATTGGGAGTACATACGTTGAGTTGACACCAAAATCATGTCATTCGGATGTATTTTGAGAAAGTTCGAGTTCACCGTTTTTAGCCAAAACTCGTTAGCCTGGAAGTGACCGGGGCATGTCCTTTCACCACTACAGAACGCTATTTTTATACCTCTTCTACTGTTCCAAACAACACTACACTTACGTGGTAGTGAGTAGAGGGTCCCTAAAGCCAAACCGAAGTATCCCCACGTCTTTATGTGGTCGGATAGAGAGTCAAGAATGAATTTAATCGAGTCAGGACCTTTCCGGAAATGTTAGTAAAGTGTTGTTGAAGCGTTGCGCCGCTGCAGCAGCAACATTTCCGGAAGGTAGGCTACTGACTCGATTAAATTCATTCTGGACTCTCTATCCGACCACATAAAGACGTGGGGATACTTCGGTTTGGCTTTAGGGACCCTCTACTCACTACCACGTAAGTGTAGTGTTGTTTGGAACAGTAGAAGAGGTATAAAAATAGCGTTTTGTAGTGGCGAAAGGACTTGCCCCGGTCACTTACAGGCTAACGAGTTTTGGCTAAAAACGGTGAACTCGAACTTTCTCAAAATACATCCGAATGACATGATTTTGGTGTCAACTCAACGTATGTACTCCCAATAGTCCGACAATTTGATCTAAATTGCATTTCACTCCGGATTATCCCTTTAATTCAATGCCATTTTCCGTGACATAAGAAATGTTTTCTACATTTCTAGCTATGAAATGCATTGCATATTACATTGCTGGCAAACTGAAATTCAGATCACTGCATGCACAGGCAGGCATGTAGCCTACGCTGATGGCCTCTGTAGATGTGATAGAGCCTATCAGAAGGTCCCGTATCAAACTATGACTGTGGAGGGAAACAGTTATTTTTACATAGCCTACAATATTCTTTGCAAGGTTTTGCTGACAATATAATTCAAATTTAAAAAGTAGGTTACTGTAATTGAATTAGGCCTACACATCTCCAGTAGGCCTAACTGTAATGTATTATTAGGCTACTGTTAGTTACATTTATTTTGTAATTGAATTACGTAACGCAATTACATGTATCTCGTTACTCCCCAACACTGATTGTATGTTAGTGGCCAATTTCAGAGCAATCCAAATTAAACCCACTGGAAAAAGATTGACATTTTTCCAGGGCAGCCTGCCCCATAGGGCCTGCCCTCAGGAGCGAGTCCAGTTCCTCCACGCCTTCAGTGTCGCTCCCGCGCAGTTTTTTGTAACCACGCCTACCTGCTGGACAAACAACATGGAGGGCTGATGATAAAGTAACTTAACGTAACTCTCCGCATGAAGTACAGAAACGTTTCAAATAATAAAAGTAAGTCGACTTCAAATATATTACAACACACAAGCAAACACACTTTTTCTTCCCACGTGGAGCACGCGAGTGCAATGCTTTGTCTCTGACCACGAAACTGAAATGTTTGGTGGAGTGTCCCACTTGTTCTTAGCTAATTTAGCTGAGTTAGCTGGCCGGGTAACGGTACTAATGTTATAATCCAAAATCTTTTATTTCATACTTAAATCATTTGTCAATTCCGTTGTTTAATTGGTATATTTTACAATCCTTCGTCACAGTCAGACATTTAACCATATAAACCGCTCAACGTGCATATATGTCTGATTAGCTGTTAGCTAGCTGTTTGAGGAAGCTAACTCACGGGTCTCTGCTAGATGCTATGTGTTGTTGTGTCTATGCTAAGCCAGCTAAATCAGATGCCATCCTGAACATGCAATGGAATGCAAGCGCAGATCAGTAGTTTCTGTCGTCGCGTCGGCATGCGTTTGGCTCTTGCCTGCTTTGTGTTCTTAGTTTAATCAACACTTTCAGAATAATTCATAACGTTGGTTCCTCAAGTCGAAATGTAGAATCGTGCAGACAGAAATAGGCCTTGCATAAGAGGCGAAAAGCAGATTATAATGATTTGCCAGGTTTATCAAAACAACCGGTATCAATGCAATAGATCGAATGGTGCAAGGATGTCATCTTTGAATCGATTTGCCCTCTAATCTCTTTTACATGTTCGCCCACCTCTTTCATGCAACAATGAATACATTGAAAGAAATCGACTTGCAGCCAAGTTCATAATACGACGTTTGATTGTATTAGACCATGAGCTTGAGTGCACATAAATCTTTGACCATGCATTAATAGAAATTAAGCAAACCGTGCTCTTGATCAAATCAGGCCAGGAATTAATTATTCAACAAATGCCATTGTCTTGAATAATAGCAACATTCTCAGTTAGTTGATGACCTCGGGTAATGTGAACTGTGTAGACTTTACTGTTGACAGTCTGAAAAGGGAGAGAGATTTAGCATTCAAGCTTTATCTTTGCTTTGATTATTGTTTTAGTGTGTAGGACGGGTGACCAGTATCAGAATCAACTATCAAGGCAGCTGAATGTCCCGTTATATTGCTAGGGGTTTTCTGCATACATTTTGCATTAACTATGTCCGGTGGTGTTTGTGGAGAATATACTTTGTGTGTGCCATGGGAGGTATTGTGCAAAAGCTAATTGTGTCTGATAATTTGGCCAAAAAGGCATTTCTGATGTTTCATCTAATCTCTCTTATTTATATGAAATGATAGAATTTAAATAATCTCTAAAACATAACACAAACACTGCTTAACAGATGCACAGCACTGGGATTATGTTTTGGAGTGTATGCAGATGGAGCCTTTGCTGCAATTTTACTCTGGTCTAAGCTAAAGGGAATCACATTTTGTAATCTTTGTGATGTTGTAATATTGTTGTTACCATGTTTTCACATTGTGTTGCAAAGAACTTATAAATGTCACTTGCTTGCTATCAATGCTATGCTTGCATTTATACTCTTGCACAGTTAGACACAACATTAACAGAATTTATTATCTCCTTGTTTCTCTTCCCTCAGACAGAACTTGCTAGTTCTTACAGTCCTAATGACAGCTGTGTGAAAGGTATGCATATAATTGCTCTACACCTTTCATACATACACACAAACATGCATTCACCTGATGTTGTTGTAAACTAAGGAATTCACTGGAACTTTGTGGCAGCCCAGAATTTATGGATTTCTTTCTTTGTCTGTAGCTGTCAGACCTGAAAATGGAGGAGAGTCAGGATGGGTCCAGGACAGGACGCACTAAGACCTGGGGTTTTCGGCGCACCACTCTTGCCCGTCGGGAGTTCCTGGAAGAGGTTGGAGAGCTTTTGGAAGACGCCAAACCAGTGCCCAGTCGCCGTGGTGGTCGCCAACCGAGGGGAAGGGGCCGGGCTAAACAAGCTACTGAGACCACACCAACACCGGCGAGTAAGCGGGGCAGGGGGAGCAGGAAGAGTTTGCCAAATGCCTCTCTCGCATCTGTCAGTGCTGAGACCACTACTGAGGCAGACAGTGAGGTTGCACGCTTAGAGTCATCAGATGTGTGTGAAGTTGGGCCTGTAAAGACGGTGCCTACTGAGAACCAGCCTTTGAGTGAGGGGACAACAGACAGCGAGGAGATAAGTCTGAAAGAGTATGCAGAGAGGCTGAAAAGACGCAAGCTGCTGGAGGGCAAAAAGACTGCTGCTAAGGCAGAAGCAGAAGCAAAGCCCAAAGCAAATGGTGCAAAAGTTATAGAGGTTATACAGATTGAAACATCGACAGAGGAGGAGGAGGTAGCAGTTAGAGAAACAGGTAAGCCACCACCAAGGTCTCTGAGCAGTGCCGGATCGTCACACCCTATCTGTGCAGACAGCGAAGATGGTATGCTGATCAAAAGGAGACAGAAACCAGCCAGAGGCGTGCACAGATCTGCGTCCAAGTTTCCAGACACTGAGGATGAGGAGGGAGAGAGGAAGGAGGATGACACGGAGGGTGAAGAATCACCAGAAGGATGTGAGAGTGAGGACACAGACCCAGATGCTGTGTATTGCCTCTGTCGACAGAAACATAACAAAAGGTATGTATGAATCAATGGTATGTCTTTGAACCAATGGTCTCCTGTGTTGGTTATGTATTTCTGACAATTTGTGTCTTCAAGACTGTCACTCAGTCACTTCCAATGAAATGATCTGCCTACCATTATGATCATGGGGTGAAAAAAAAGAAGTTCTAGCTCAACTCATATGTGGTACTAACAGTAACAGTTTGTAATAGCAAAGGTTGCAGTGTTTTGTAGTGTCTCATTATACTATGAAGAGGAGATGGACCGGGAAGAGAGGCTATGAAGCCACAACCTGTTGTTGTCACTTAGTAAGCGTTGAAGAGTAAGCACAAATCAGACCCTGCTTTATATGGCCTTTAACCTAGGGTCAGAAAATAGAATGGAGGCTATTTTGGTTAAAGACTCTGGATTGGAGTAAGACATGGGTGGAGAATCAAAATTCTAAAATAAGTTCACAAGAACTGGTACACTTGACATTTACCTATGGCAGGGCTATTCAACTAGCGGCCTGTTGGATTTTACCGACAGCAGTGATTGATGTCAAAATTGTAGGGGTTGTCCAGCTCATGCCTGTTACACTGGGCTGACGGGGAATTCATGTGTTGGTTATGGGTGAATTCATAAATTCAATTTGAAAATAGAATAGCGCACGTTTAAAACGTTTGAGTGTGCTCAGAGTGGCAATTAACTAACACACCCATAACTTACCTAGCAATTCCTGTGTAAAAGGAGTAAAATAGCCTAGCCTTCGGTCACTTTTATACAGAACAAGAGAGAGCTATGATAGCATTCCTTCGTGTAGCCTGGATATTTACCCGTCACCTGACGCAAGAGGCCTTCTACCATGGCTTTTTTCCCCTTTCTTCAAAGAATGCGTACGCCAGTTTGTCATCTGATTGAGGCATTATGCTATGTAATTTTTGTTAGTACATTTCACTGTGGTTTGTTTTACAGATATGAAATATGACAGAAGTTGGATGTTAATGTTAGTTAGCCCAATACTGAATGAATGAGGCATTACAATTCCTGCTTATTTCCTGAACTCATGGTGTGCATTTAGGTTCATGATCTGCTGTGATCGCTGTGAAGAGTGGTTTCATGGTGACTGTGTCGGCATCTCAGAGAAGCGCGGGCGGCTAATGGAGATGAATAGGGAGGACTACATCTGCCCAAACTGTAGCCCCTGTGCAAGCCCTGTGCCTGTCCAGACAGTGCAGACTGCTCTCTCTGCTACTGGGATGATGTCTTCCTCTGAGAGTCTCATGTCACCACCTGCTTGTGAAGATAGACCAAGTGAAGATGAAGGCATCAAGGGAAAAATTAGAAAAGCTAGCAGCGAAGGAACGAAGAAGAAATTTAAAATATTCCAGCCGGTAAAACTGTTACTATTCTCTTGGTGTTTGTTTTACAAATGTCACCTGGTAGAGGTAAATGGCAGTGTGTAGTGAATTATGAGAAAAGGAGAAGAAAATGTTGTCTCTTTCCTCAGTATCATGTTACTTTCGTAAAAACAGATTGTTTCAAAATATTTTTTGTATGAGTTCATGTTTTTTCCATGGGTTGGAAAATAACTAGATAAGTTTCCTAACAGGGAGTGACGAGTGCTGTTGTGGAGGAGGAACAGGCTCTCCCAAAATGCATTGGGCCTGGCTGCACTAAGAGTGCTCTACCTGACTCTGTGTACTGCGGCCATGAATGCATCCTCCGCCATGCTGCGGTAACCATGAAGTCTCTCTCTGAGCAAAAAACGCCCAAACTGGAGCCTCTACCACCACAGGCTAACCCCACACCTAAAGCACTCAGTAAACCTACCATTCTCTCAGCGTTGAAGGTAATCTATAGTCCTGTTGTTTAGGGTGACTGGGGTTGCATCTTGTTTCTTAATTTTAGGAATGTATGATTGTCTTGCAGGTAGTTGCTTTTCTGAATCACTCTTTCAGTTATGACGTGAAATGGACCACACATGTTGTTGCTTTTGTGTTGATGACTCTCCACGCTTGCTTCCAGGCGCAGATGAAGCCTCTTCTCGGCAAGGTGGCCAGGAAAAGGTCATCTGGAGGACAGCAAGGAGAGGGGGAGGATCATGGTGCAGATAAGGAAAAAGAGGCTGCTGTGCTGCCCAGCACCCAAACTGAGGCAGTGAGGGCACAGCAGACTTCTGCCATAGATTCGTCAGTTTTTTACAAGTCCAGTACGTATCACCAAACGGTTCTCAAACCACACACTTACAGATGTTTTCTGTCAAAATCACTCACATGTTATTTGACCGCTCTAAACTACAGTTGTTTGATTTCATATGACAAACTCATTATGTAGTCACACACCACTTAAAATTCACAACAAAGGCAAATGGCCCTTACATCTCTGGAAGTAAGGTCATATGAAAATACACATCCACCCATAACAAAACACTGCATACAAAAACAAACAAAAACAGGTAAGTACTCTGGCAGGCTGTCTATTATACATTTTAACTCCTCAGGTAAGTATTTATTAAAGCTTGATAATGGACTGTCTTGTCAAGTACTCAGATACACAAACCACCAGCCTTGGCTTTGTGGCAATAAAAAATATGTACATTTTGAATTTGAAAAGATCATCTATCCTCCCTGTGATGCAGTGGATTGAGGGCATCTTTTATTTATGTCCTGCAGATTGCTACTAATATGAATGTGCATGATCAAATATGCCACATTATTATGGCTTTCTACCTTTGGTAAAAGGACAGTTTGCTTTCACAGTTTTGTTTTCTTTCAAATGTGATAAACACGTTTATCTTTCCGAATTCATGCCAATAAGTTAGTTACAATTTTACCTTTCATAATTCATATCAATAAGCGTCACAAGTTAATTCAACAACTGGCAAAGCCCCCTACAATATCAGTTCTGTATTGGCTAGCAAATAGCAATCTTCACCCTAACGGGCTATTTTGTGCATTACACGTTAATGGGGTGATATCCTAATGGGACAATTTTAGATATCAGTATCTTCTGACAGAATTGTACTGGATTCTGTCAAAACTGCAATATCAAAAGTAGCGATGAATGCCATCAATAACTATGCTATTGGTTTGTTGGCTTGCTCTCACAGATATATCGTGCCATGGTGTGCCATGGCGTGACATGACTGTATCCCATAAGTGTATAGTCAATTCATATGACAAGATGAAATTAATAATAAATCATTAGAGTAGATAAAATCACATAAGTGCAACTACTTAACGCAGTTCAAAATAACATTGAACTAAGACCATGTGACCAACACATGATCAAAATTCTGGGTTCAGTGTTTAAGTCTCGCTAACTAACATGGAAAATGCAAAGTGGTAAGTCATTCCAAACAAATGTCTGTTAAAAAAAGTATTTAAAGTCTGGCTATTCTACACAGAAGAAAGCTGAATCTATGGTGCCTTAGGTTTCTTACCCTCACCTCGTCTTTTATTTTGACACACTATGTACACTCTCTTGTGCATTAGCCCTTGCATGATTTCTTCCACTGACAGTACTGCTTAGACAAAAGTCAGGGACATTTCAGAATCTGGAATGTTTTTGAAATGCTTACATTTAGAAGCTCTTCTTTGAATAATTTCTATGTGATGTAACAATTTAGTCCATTATCATCTATCATTATCGTCTTGTATTTTCTACATCACCCGTGTGTCATATAGTGACAGACCACTGCCTCATTAGATACCATAGAATAGGAATTTAAAGGAAATGTGGTCTTGGAACTTTGGGAACCTTTTATTTATGTTTTGGATAATGTGGCCGAGTAGCCGCTCAGTGCTATAATGGTCAATATTGAGCACAGTCATCGCCATACGCATCATCAAAATCTAAGACTCGACCTCTTTATATCAAAATAGGTCAAAATCGGTGTGTCTGTTTTTTTTTGTTTGGGGGACCGGGAACCAAATCTGAATTGAGAAGGTTTCGACACTCATGCTCATACCATACACCAAGTGGTGCCAGTTGTCCTGTCATCCTATAAAGCCAGGCCATTTTTTTGCCTTTTTTCACCGGTCACCTGACAGGATAGTGAAGAGATGGCAGGAAATGAGAGAGATGGGGAGTGGGTTCAGCCAATGACCTCTGGCCAGAATCAAGCTGTGTCCTCGTGCCGATTGTGGTAGAGATGTCTCATCTATTCTCAACTTTTTTTTTTTTTTTTTTTTTTTAAATCTCTACTCCTTTTTTTTTTTACTCTTTTGAATCCTTGGTTACTAGGTTTTTAAGGTAGTTGGCATCAAGTCTGCAGCCATCAGTATTTCTTTCCCTAGTTTTCCTTGCACACGATCTAAGTTTATTTCATCTATGCCATGGTTTGCATCGAAACATCAGTTTTCTCATGCTGTGGACTGCTGGACTTTATCTAGTGTGCCTCAAAGTTTATTCTCTTCCCCCAGTTGCATTGTAGATCTACACAAAATGCCCTCAAGATTTTATATGAATAGGTTTTTTGTGGAAATAACGGCAAAAACGTTGTACGGTAAAATGTAGGTAGTTTTATAAGAGCACGTATCAGTAGTGATCACACATTTTTTCATTCATCACACATACTTTTGGGGGGGGGGGGGGGGGGGGGGGGGGTAAATCTGCCAGTTTTTGTGTGGATGAGCAGGAAAGCAAAACAAGAGAAACCCTTACCTGTGTCACAGACATTGCAAGCAGTAATTGTGACTGACATGTTGGAGGTACACTGACAACAGCTGACTGAAGAGAGTAAGGAATTTGCTGTGAACATGGATCAAAATCCATTGCACCTTGGCCATTATTTACACTATCCACACAATTATTGTCAATAGGAGGCTAGTTTAAAAGCAAATCATTAATTCTAGCACTGACACACAGTTTGACCAACTTCCCCAACGTGGACGTCATGTTGGGAAACACAGTCGAGGCCTGGAACGTTGCCGGATACAAAAGAGAGCCGACCTGTTGGACCCCTGTGAAACGAAAAGAAAAGGAATACTCTGAAGAATTACATACATATGCCACAAAGGAAATGGAGAAGCAAAACTGACTTAAAAGGCTTAGGGTCAGTTGTAGGTCTAAAGTATCAGGTTGAGTGATCCCATGAAGTAGGAATGTCTTTGGCTTAGGTGAAAATGCCCACGAAACCCCCACAGGATCAAACAAGTGGGTGACAACGCACACAACTGAATTTCCCTGGAATGCACACAGTCATTGCCAGTTGAGCCTGGCCTGCACATGTGGAATGTCACCAGATGTCAGTGTCTCATGAGGACACCTTTGACAGTGATTTCTTCAGAAAGATGAGATGATTTCCAAACTTCATACCAGAGAGAGCTTGTGCCTAGAATTCCATACACATGAATTTGTGCACACAAACATGTTCCCCCGCACACACACACAAACCAGATCTATGTGTACACACGCACACTGTGAGAAACTTTGTTGTGTTTTGTCAAACCAACATGCACCGACACTGGCGTTACATTCATTGTTTTGATTACTTCTCACCAACTGCAGGAACACCCTTCAGATACAATTCAAGGGCCATAGAATTTCATTCAATCATTATTCGTGATTGCCACCTAGTGTCCAGTGTTGGAACAACCTCTTGGGAATGTGGAAGTTCATAACATTTGCCAGCCTGGCTTATGTGGGTAAATCACATATGAAATGGGCCATTTTTTGGTCACCTATTGCCGTTTTTTTTTTTTGCCTCAGACCCAAAAAGCTAATATTTTAAACAAAGTATCAGACTTTTTCCTCTGCGTATAAGTCAGTGAATTCAACGGTCCCCACGTAAAGCTTAACATTTGTTAAATTATATAGTTTTTTTAGGTCCCTAGTATTGAAGATTATCAGCATTATCATAGCTTATTTAATATCACATTTTGTATGGATTTTTACAGAAGCACTACCAAGCAAAAATGCTTAATCCAACCTTTTCTGTACACAGCGGTTATTTTCTTTTCTTGTTTATTTATTTTGAAATCACGTGACACTTGGAGAAGCGGAATTTGCTAATAAAGTCGAAGGGTAGACCAACAAGAATCATGATTAAAGGAACATAAAGGAACAATAAGCTTAGGACAGGACATCTGTGTAAATACTGGGACATGCCAGAATACCTGTGTGATTTAAATAGCTTTTCTCCCTGTGTCTGTAGTCAGGTAACGGCCACTGGAGCAACAAAATGTCATACCCATAACTACACACAAAGTGCAAACCTATTCAGAGACCTACCCATAAATCCCCTTCTGTGATGCATAACACATGGTGACAGCAAATCATACACTTCTGTGCATAACTTGTACTGTCTAATTTTCAATATTTCTTTTCATTCTTGAATGCATTTATCTACAGTTTCTTGAATCAGCAAAAACTGCTGAAAAGACTTACTGCTACTGCTATGGCCACTGCTTATTTGGCCATTGCCCATAGTGGCTGGCCTAGCATGATTTCATAGGGGCTGCATAGTTATATCAGTTAGAGAAATATGAATGGGGAGTTTCCGCACATTTCTTTTGGCTTACGCTATTATGAGTGCTACTCCTTAAAGTAAAGAAGTAACTGTGAAGGCAGAGGTCATCTGCACCAGCAACAGTTGAGTAGTGTGATGTGTTTTTACTATGAACTAAAACAGATCATCTTTAGAACACTTATAAAATGTTTGAGGTCACGGTAGAACTTTTTTAATGCCTTGAGCAGGTGCTCAACCAGGGGTGGGGAACCAGAAGTAGAAGACTCTACCCCTGATTGGGTCTGACCCCTATCCTGGCCTACTCCTAACCTGTTCTCAGTTGAAAATAGGTCTGGACACTCTCTGTTCCCTTTTGATTTAAAAGGGACAAAACCACTAGTGAAATTGAATTTAAGTTGATCTTTAAGCTTCTTGCGAATATATTCAAGTATTGAACTTATACAAGTCCAAGTTTTAGTCTGTCAGGGTAGTCTTGTGCTTTGGCCTGGTTGTATGCAGTTTTATGACACAATGCAGTGCTACTGGGGTGTGTGTGTGTGTGTGTGTGGGGGGGGGGTGTTATGGAAGAAGATCCCTAATAATTTATTTCAACTCATGAAGAATGGGAGCAGGAAATAATGTATTGCCTTAATGTTTTTATTGAACAACATGTTTGAACAGATACTTCTGATACAGAATTAATCATTTTTAATATCTGATTCCAATTGATAGTTTGTATTTTTAAATGGATTAGAGGATACACACTCACTCTTAATTAGGTGTTCACATTGTTGAAATTAATGCATTAATTACTTTTAAATATCACAAAGCAGTAAATCTGAATTTGGTGTTTTGTGGTGCCATGAGGTTTCCTTTTATTTTCCAACAGATAAAAAAGCAGCTCAGAATGTAGACAGTAAAACAGAAAGAGATGACCTTGGGAGATCCCAATCACCCTCAGAGGTGACTGTCAAACCTGGACACAACGCACCTCTGCCTGCAAGCAGGACTGTACAGTCAGATTTCAATCTGCTGCCTCTTAATTCCAAACCAACAGTACAGTTGGCTTCAGACTCGACTGCGTCCAGACAACAAACTACGGCTGCACACGGCATCAGCGAGTCTTTGCCTCTACTGCCCAAAAAATCACCTGAACAGTCACCTCCCTCCTCATCTGCCTCCTCCCCTACATCTGCCTCAGTCACAGCCTCCAAGTCTCAGCAGGGACCTCAGGCCCCTCAAATGCCATCAGAGCAAAAGCCGAAGCCTAACAATCAGATTAGGCTAAATATCCGCCGGTCCCTCACTGAGATTCTCTGGAAAAGGTAAGAACTCTGAAAACATATAAAATGTGCTATTCTTCACCTGTCTATCTTTCAATGTTGCGATGACACTTTAACATGGAAATAAAAAAAACAACATCAGAATAGTCATGTTGTCAAAGTATACTACCAGCACATTATACATATACACTAGGTAAAGTCAGTACTGTAACTGAATGCATATGATTCCATGATCTGATTTCTTGGTCAAACCCAATGAACATTGCAGTAATCAGTAGAATCTTGATACAATTGAACTTCCTTCATATTGCTTTCATCAGGGTAAATGACAGTGATGATTTAGCATTGTCAGAAGGTGAAGTTGGGAATTTGGCTGTGAACATTGAGAAGGCGATGTACAGTATGTACCTCTCAACTGATGGTAAATACAAGAACAAGTACAGGTTGATCTTATTCAACCTGAAAGATCCCAAAAATAAGGTAAGTTCAGTATCACTTTTGTTTATATTTTGTTTGCTAAACAATGAACTGTGTTATGTTAACACAGCTAGGGCCTTGTAACTGGAACATGACAGGGAATGTAATATTTAAAAAGAAACATTTTGTAGAATACAAATGCTTGTTTAGGTGTAGACAAAGTGTTTCATTATCACTGAAAAGACATTCATTTTAATTTTCAGGTGCTGTTCTATCAGGTGATCAAAGGAGAAATCTCACCATCAAAGCTAATCAGACTAACTCAAGATGAGTTACAGGCCAGGGAACAATCATCTCCAAACATCAGTAAACCGCCTGAGGTAAATTGCCAGCCTTAGAGGAAAAACTTTGTTCGGCTGGTGATGGCCTTGCCTTTGATTATGATCTCTCACCGTTGATTGCTAGGCTCCCCAGAGCAGTCCAGCCATGGCGCAGATGAAGCAAGACGTGAAAGAGGAGTCGCCCCCTGGTGGTGTAACAGAGAAAACTACACAATTGTCTTCTGTAGCAGCACGCAAGTCAGAGGACTCACCATCACCCTCCACAACCTCTGTGAGCATTTCTCTCTCTCTCTCTCTCTCCTACTCTTTTGATTCAGTTCTTCTGTAAATACTGTATTACATGTTTTCTGTTTGTTTTTAACAGCAGCATTCTGGAATCAAGCTAAATCAACCAACCAAAATGCCGTCAGTTCCAGACTTCATCAGCAGCATGCTGAAGGATACAACATCAGAGCACAAAACCCATCTCTTTGATCTGAAATGCAGGATATGCACAGGTAAGAAAACAATCCAAAAATCAAGAATAATTTAAATGTTGCTGATTTTACAAACAATACACCCCTTTCATGTGTTTTTATTGGCCATGTATAGGTCAGATATCAGCTGACGATAATGATGAGCCTGGAGCTAAGAGACTGAAGAAATCTGAACCAGAGGAGAAGCAGGAGACATCACACAAAGAGAGGCCTCCTAAGATGAGCCGTGGCACAGAGAAGAGGACAGCAGCACCCATCGTGCCACGTGTCAAATCGCCAGTTATGGAATCCCCAGCGTCACCTGTACCAGAGGACACTCCGGACACCGGAGAGGAGTCGTCAGACTTCACTCCCATTGTTATACCTGAGGTGTCCATTGTGTCCATCACTAGACAAGATCCGCGCACCGCTGGATTCCATCCTGCTGTTAAACCCCGCGTACACCAACCACCAATCACTCCATCCCCTCCCACCACACCTGTAATCAGTGCGCCCAAACCAGTCAAACCACCACTTCCTCCACCTCCACCTATTGTCCCGAAATCTATCCTGATGAAACCCACTGGATCATCTATCAGATTGTACTCTACCTCCCGGACACCCGCAAGGTGTTTGTCCTCACTTACTCTCTTCATAACAAAATCTAAAAGTGTATCATTAGCAAAATACTGTATGGTCCCTTTCACTCTTTTAAGCAATGTTTGTGATCTTCCTTGTTTCCATTTTTCTTTTTATCAGTGTGGTGTCTTCTCAACCTCCTCCGGACAAAGACACGCGTCATTTTCTACTAAAGCAGGAGACTATATGGAAAGGATTTCTGAACATGCAAACAGTTGCTAAATTTGTCACAAAGGGTTACCTGGTTTCAGGATCCTCAAAATACCTGAATGAGGTTAGACCACAATTTATTATTTCATTTGTTGATTTCATTAATTTGAAGGTTTTTCTTTTTTTCACTTGGAAAATTCAACATAACTGATATGTTCAATTGAAATTGATTAATACAATTTAGATTGACGAGATTACACAAAATAGTTGTTACATTTTAATGTCAGTATATTTATCTCTAGAAAGTATACTTTATGGACTCAATTTCCTGTTATTTAGGACATACCCGACACTATTCACATCGGGGGTCGGATATTGCCTCAAACAGTGTGGGAGTATGTGGAGAGAGTAAAGGCATCTCCCTCTAAAGTAAGTACACTAATTTCTGCTCTCTAGCTGTTTTCATCAACACTTTCTAAACACTGTTGTAACACGCTCTCCTCACGCTCTCCTCTCAGGATTTGTGTTTGATCCGTTTCCAACCAGCGACGGATGAGGAGGAAGTGGCATATGTGTCTCTTTTTTCGTATTTCAACAGTCGAAGGCGTTTTGGTGTGGTTTCCAACCACTGCAAGTACATCAAGGACTTCTACCTCATTCCTCTTGGAGCTCATGAATCTGTCCCCTCGCTACTTCTGCCACTTGAAGGACCAGGTAGACACTGAATTAGATCATCTCTCAATTTAGACTTTCATCCTTGTTTTTCACTGTAATTGACAAGAGCTGTGTTTAGCAACAACAGCACATTTTAAATGTTGTTTTGTTTCCACAGGTTTTGAGCAGAAGCGTCCAAATCTGCTGCTTGGTCTAGCTGTATGTCAGAAACCAAAGCTTCCTGAGGCTTTGAAAGAAGAGGCTAATGAAACAAGAGTTAAAACTCAGATTGCTTCAGAATCATCTGATGGTGGTTTTCCTACTGCAAAAACAGCCACCGCTAGTGTGACACCAAATGATTGGCAACCCTATGATCCAGAGATCCCAATTAGCACAACGCCCCCTGGATCTCCAGACTCTTCCTCCTCGGGTTCTGTGTCCTCTCCGTCTGATTTAGCCCATACTGTTCTGTCAATCATTAAAGCACCTACTGCTGCTAGTTCTAAACCAATCAGTGCCTCAGATCCCTCTGTGTCAGCTGGCAAAAATCCCCTGCAAACCATTCTTAAAACATTGTTTGGGAAGAAGGAGGAACCCTCTGTTAATGCAATGGATTCACCTAAACAAAGCTCCTCAGTAGACATCAAATCCCCAGCCCCAAATACTGCAGAGGTTGATCTGATTGTTCAAAAGTATGGACATACAGACATTTCTACAGATACACCAGTAGAGAATATTGAGATAAGCAAAGATGACGATAGACCATATGATCCAGAAGAGGAGTATGAGCCAGAAGTTGAGTATGATCCAGAAGTTGAGTATGGGATGTTAAATCAGACCAGCACAATCCCAGTGATGAAGGAGATAGATAATGAGGATGATCGACCTTATGACCCAGAGGAGTATGATCCAGCAGTGGGTTATGATAACTCCAAAACTCCAGTCAAAGCATTTGAAGATAAAACTGTAGTACAGCAGCCCACAATCGAGGATGATGTTGCCTATGACCCTGAGGATAGCACTTTCTTTGAAGAGATGCAAGCTGACCTTGGTGGAAATGCAGGCAATGGCACAGTGGTATTATCTGACCAGCAGAGAATGCTGCTGGATTTGAACAAGCAGATTGAGGAGCAAAAACGTCAGCTGGAGGAACAAGAAGAAGCATTGTCTCGGCAAAGAGCAGCAGCAGGGATGTCAATGGCTCACTTTTCTGTCTCAGATGCTTTACTTTCTCCTCCTAGAACTTCCTATCTGTCAAACTGTGATTTATTACAACTTGCAGAAAAGCAGACCATAGATACTGTTGATAGGCCAGTTATTAATCAGAGGAGGGACCCACGGCAGAGAAGAGAATCAAAGTGTGTAGATAACAAGCCAGTTGAGAGTGAGCATGGTAACAAAAATACCACTTTAGGATCTTCAAAGTCAGAAACCATTCAACCAGAGAAGCACCCATTAACAACTGATATACAGACAGCTAAACAAGGGACTGAGAGTCCAGCATCTCCTGAGAACAAAACAAGCACAGAGAAAACAAAAACAAAAATGTCATCTACTGAGAAAGTAGATGAAAAAGTTAGAGCTGACAAAAGAGAGTTTACAAAGACAGATACACATAAAAAAGCAAGTAGGCTCAAAACAGAGACACGAGAGCAATCTGGTGATGCTTCTCGTCATTCACATCATCATAGGTCTCGCCATGAATCACGCCGAACATCCCAAGGAGAGAGAAAAGATGTATCACCAAGGAAAAGGCAACGATCAGGTGATAGTCATGAAGTCAAGCCCTCCCAACCATCATCAGTCAGTGTCAAACAAAGTGAAAATAACAAGCATCATGACCGAGAACGGTTTGAGCACAGAGGTTCGAACATTTCATTGAGCAAACAAACAAGTAGAAGGCAACAGAGATGGGAAGGACCAAGAGAATGTGAGACAATTTCAGACATGGCACAAAGAGGTGCCACCTTTTCTGCCTCAGAGGATAAGTTCAAGGAACAAGTTCCATTGAGCAAACAAACAAGTAGAAGGCAACAGAGATGGGAAGGGCCGAGAGAATCTGAGACAATTTCAGACATGGCACAAAGAGGTGCCACCTTTTCTGCCTCAGAGGATAAGTTCAAGGAACAAGTTCCATTGAGCAAACAAACAAGTAGAAGGCAACAGAGATGGGAAGGGCCGAGAGAATCTGAGACAATTTCAGACATGGCACAAAGAGGTGCAACCTTTTCTGCCCCAGAGGATAAGTTCAAGGAACAAGATTCATTGAGTAAACAAACAAGTAGAAGGCAACAGAGATGGGAAGGACCGAGAGAATGTGAGACAATTTCAGACATGGCACAAAGAGGTGCAACCTTTTCTGCCCCAGAGGATAAGTTCAAGGAACAAGGTTCAAGTCAAAACACACGACCAAGAGGTCCACCTTCAAGACAGTTTAGTGACCCTGATTGTCGAACACAGCACACTTTGGATAGACCATTTAACTCGAACCAGTGTGATGCACCTCATCCACCAGAGGATAAGTTCAAGGAACAAGGTTCAAGTCAAAACACACGACCAAGAGGTCCACCTTCAAGACAGTTTAGTGACCCTGATTGTCGAACACAGCACACTTTGGATAGACCATTTAACTCAAACCAGTGTGATGCACCTCATCCACCAGAGGATAAGTTCAAGGAACAAGGTTCAAGTCAAAACACACAACCAAGAGGTCCACCTTCAAGACAGTTTAGTGACCCTGATTGTCGAACACAGCACACTTGGGATAGACCATTTAACTCAAACCAGTATGATGGACCTCATCCACCAATGTGTCGTCCAGGACCAAGAGGCCCATTTGGACAACCTCCTCAAGGACTGCTTGAAAACAGAGGCCCCAGACCTCCAGGACCTGGACCACCAGGGCCTCCAAACAGGCAGTTTAATGTCAGCCATGGTCCCAGGATGCCTAATGTTGATGCTCCATGGAGATCAAACAATAACAGTGTCAGTGACTTTAATGATTGTCACCCTTTTCATGATAATGACATACCTGCTCCCCCACACATGTTTAGAGATAATCATGGAGAATTTTCTTTCGGTGGTGCCCCCACTGAGCACCCTGAAATGCATAGGGGTGGAGATTTAGAATGGGGCAAGCAGAGAACACATTTGACTCCAAACAGATTTGACCAGCAGCATGGACGTAATACTCCTGAAAGGATCGGGCCAGGGTTTTGCGGACCAGGCCCAAGTGACAACTACAGAAACAGAGAAATGATTAAGAACAGGAGTGCTGTTTTCCCTGGTCCCCATGATATGTCAGTAGATCCAAGAGCACCTTTGCATCATTTTCCCAAATCCGGTTCACCTCAGTTCACACAAACCTTCGAAGAGCAAAGTCCTCATCACCTTGATCACTACAGCCCAAGAGACTGCCCCCCATTTCCCAGACCAAGAGATCCCACTTCAGGACCATTTTTAGGGAATAAAGGCCAACCAGGCTTGTGTTTGGACAAGCCAAATTGTCAGTCTGATGCACTGCCTCGACGACACTCTGGCCCTTTGCTACCGACCCCTCCAGGGGGTCCCACTGGACCATTTAATCCCACAATGCAACATCCTCCTCAAAACGTAGAAAACCCTTGGCCACCACAAAATCCACCTGGAGGAACAGATTTTGACAGAGATTTTGACAGAGACACTTCAGGATCAGATAATACAAAAAATCTCAGAGAGAATAAGGACCCCTCACCCTACCACTCGCATGAATACACCAGAGAGCAGTCAGAAGAGAGGAGGATGTCTGATGGCGGCTTTCCTAGACAGAGAGGCAGGAGGCCTTGGCCTAGGGAGCAAGGCTGGAAAAGGTCTCTCTCTAGAGGGAGGGGGTTTGATAAAGGCAAAGGAGGAGACACAGGAGAGAGTGAGGGTGAAGCAAGGAGGCCAAAGGGTGGACAAGATCGAGATTACGCCAAGAGAGCGAGAATAAGAAACAGGCACCAGGACCACGACAGAGATTCTCACAGTAGTAGTCAAGAGGACAGGAACCAATCTTTCCATGAGAGAACAGGAAGGAGAGGACAAAAAGATGGAGGGTTTAAGGCCTTTGGTAGAAAAAGGGGCAGAGGTAGAGAGAGAAATAGATAAAGATCCTGAGTTACAAAGACAGATCATGGGAGAAGTCAAGATAAAACAGAAGAGCATTGTATACATTTAAATATCAGTTGATACCTCTTGAGTTCTTCACCTCTTGTGTGCACATGTCATAACATTGATTCTGTGAAGATGCCTGTTTTGTGTCAGACAAGTTGCAATAATAATGCATTTGTGAAAAGAATTTAGCAGCACCAAACTATTGTGCACTGCAATATGCAAGATTCAAAATTAAACTGTTAATGTGCATACAGATTTTTTTTACTGTGCATACAGAATCCTTTTACCTTTTATGTTTACCATTTCTGTGTAATTTGCAGACTATTTTGTTCTGTTCTTCATCTTCATAGTCAATTTTCAAACTAAGCAAAAGTACATGTTTTATTTGTACTTTCTATGAGGAAGTGTTATAAACCATACTGGTTTAATTTGGTTGTTTAAAAGCATTTTGTGTATTGGATACTGTAGTTCATATGGTTCATGAAAAATAGTTTTATAGGGAGCCAAAACATTACTAGTTTGAAAATTATGCTTTTGAAAATTATGCGTTGTGTCCTCTGTACCACTGAGAAATCAGAGAACTGCAATTGCTGAAAGATGATTAAAAAATAATAAAATAAATGATTAATGGCCTCTGTCCACCTTCTTCTTATCTAGGCCTACACATTTTGCATGCATAAACGCTAAGTCAAATTCGAGACACTTTTCCAAAGTGGTTCCTTGTTGGGGAATGAGTTGCCCAGAGCGCTCCCTATTCAGTTTTGGGTCTTTAAAGAGGGGTCTAAAGGCATGCACTTTACATATTAGAGTATTTTGTTATTTCCATTAGGCTATTGAGTGAATCGATATTGTTGTTTAGTATTGCTATTCTCCTTAATATTACCAACTTCTTCACTGTTGAATTTAACTATTGTAGCCTATTGTTGTTTATGTCCCTTTGGACAAAAGCGGTAGACTACACCTGATGAAGTAAGCTTATACAATTAACATTAAATTGTTTGATTACATTGTGAACTCAAACTGTAAATTCGTACATCTGTTTTCTAAGTATTTATTAAACATTGATTCTTTGTATCAAATAATGTGTATAACCTACTGCAAGATTCAGAACTCTGAAAGTAACAATCACGTCATCACCTCACACTACTCATGTCACTCACTCACTACTCCTTTTGCCTCAGCAACAAGTGAAGTGACAGTTGGTGATTTTCATCGAAGGTAAACGGATAGCGGACTACTAACAAACACCTCGATTGTTGTTGCTGTTCATGAATTGAATTCATCCCGATTTATTTATTCCGACCAAAAGTGTCTGTCAGGTAAGGCTTTCATGTAGGCATTAACGATTGGTTCTCAAGTTTCATTTAAATTCTGTTTACAAACACACCCATCATAGCTCAATTTAACAGAGAGCATTGCCAAATGTGTTGCTGCTGCTAATAATGGCTGTATTGCTAACAATTTGTACAGTTGAAGTGTAACGTTCATTCTGGTTGTCCTGTTTATACGGCTGATTTGGTATAAGTTAGTTCAATTAACGTTACAGTGCCTGCACGTATAGATTGGTGGATGTAATGTTAATGTTATTCAATAAGTAAGAATTTTCTTGTCTGGTGAACTTCCAGCTTGATGCTCGTGTTGACTCGACCTCGGCTGATTTTCCTAGGTTAGCTTCTTTAGCGCGAGGCTCCTTGTGTGGAGCGGGAAAATTCATTTGAAGAGATAAATAAATCCAACTTGGTCAGATAGCAAGGGTCAACGATCAGTTCATTAAGATCTATCGAAAAATGAATAGTCAGACCTGAGAGGATTGGTGACTAACTTAGATGCTACTAAATTGACCTTCACTAGCAGCTAGCAGCTAACAGTAACGTTAACCAGCTAAGTTAACGTCAAGCTTTGGTTGACCTTTAATGTTAAACTTACTGTCTAAGTAAATGATCAAACTTTGACGTTAATCTTAATCAGGGATTTAGCATTAATGTACTGTCGGCTGGCTGCCTAATGTTGACATTTTCATCTCTAATGAATAACTAATGTTAATTTCACGTAAGTCAATGTTCACAGATCCCTCAAGATTCAAATTAATCCCTCAGACCATTTCCTGCTAAAAACTAATAACCGTTAGCTAAATTAATGTCCGAAATGGGAACTGTTGGCTCAGGATCACAATAATCCTAAATTAGTGCATTATTTAACTTTATAACTAACTTCAACGTTACGGTTGACGACGTTAACCAGTTGACCAGTGGAAGCATTTTCAGTTTTTTACAGGCTAGCTTTGCATGATCGATTGTATGACGTTTCTTGTCTTTCTCAAGTTGACCTATGTGTTTCTATTGCTCCTTCGCAGAATGACCACATCTGTGGCTTGCAAAGCACTTCATGTATCACCTAGTGGCCAGTACTCCTCTGACCCTGTCAGTGTAATTGTCAGCCAAAATGGATGTGTTTCCAACGAGCAAGGCCAAGTTTTGAGCTCTGAATTCAGCCTCTTGGAAATGACAGAAGTGGAGTATACACACCTTCAGCACATCATTCAGTCTCATATAGAAGCGCAAGCAGCTGAGCAGGAGGCATCTGGTGAGATCAGGACAAATTCAGCCATTTACAGTGAAGGCAGGGCTTCCAGCCATCATCACAGCGAGACTGATTACACAGCCAACTCTCCACCATCCAGCCCAGCAGTAATGTGTCAGGCTAGCACGCAGCCGTCATCTTCTGATGTACGATATACCATCTCAGGAATATCTCAAGAAGGAGGAATGGACATTCAAGAGATCAAAATGGTTTTGGTCAGTGATCCTGTTGATGATGATGTTAACACTGGAGAGAGGACACCAACCAGCTGTGGGGAAGTCCCAGGCTCTGTCCTAGCTAAAGTAAGATGTGCTATGGAGGCATCCAGAGACCATGTTGAGACATGTGACCACAGAAGTGCTCCAGTGCTGGAATCTAGACCTAATCCACCTGCGCGAGTCCGCCTGGAGAAAAGGTTCAATTGCAGTCCATGTGATGTTTCCAGACAGCAGGACTCAGCAGCTCTGAACACGTAAGTTCATTGAATATCTGAATTCATTTTTAGTTAATTCTTTCTTGTAACAACCAACGACCTAATTGACATTGTGTCTCTCAAGGCTTTTGACAATGCTGCAGCATTCTTCTGAAGCTACTGGAATAGCCATGCACTCACAGGCAGACAAGTGGATTAAATCAGATCGGAATCCCACCATTGAGTGTCCCTACCCATACGGAGGGAATTTTTTCAATGCGGTGGGAAATACCCGTGGTCAGGTAAAAAAAAAATTAGGGTGGTGGGTCATGGTGATTGTCATTCAAGCAATAAGACGTGTAAAGAAATACAACTGTAATTGAGTTTTGCTCATTCGACAGGGTCTTGGAGGCCTCCCACACATGCATGATGGTAATAAGCACTCAGAGCTGATCATCCCCAAGAACTTCACCTTCAGTTATCGACATGAAAGAGGAACTGATGCCACAGCAAAGGCCCCATGCTTTGTTCGTACAGATGCCTCAGATGCCCAACTTTGTGTCAAGCCTGAAAGTATGTCTACAAAGCTGTGGTCCTGTCTTCGATAGCAACATTTGATTGTCAGCTGTCTTCTTCAAATGTCATATTTTTCTCCGTTAAATGTCAATGCAGATGGCACAGTGGGTAAGCAATACACTCTCAAGCGGGCGAGAACCCGTGGTTCCCGTGCCCATGTCCCAGGCATCATCCAGCACACTGCAGACCCCAGGGTTGTGGCTCCAGGCAAGCCTGGAAGGAGGACAGGCCCCCCCATGGAGAGCACTCAGCGCAGGGAGCGTCATAACAGCAAGGAGAGGGACCGCAGGTAGCGGGGCATAAGTCATGCATGGGAATACTATTTTAAACATATACTGTACTTAGTGCTGAAAATATACCTTATCTTATATGCTTTCCTCAATACATACATGTGCAACACTTTACACAACACGAGTAAAATATTTATATGTTTATACCTGCCCTGTGTTTTTCAGCGAATTATGTATTTTTTCTGATCCATAGGAGAAGGATCCGTGTCTGCTGTGATGAGCTCAATCTGCTGGTGCCATTCTGCTCCTCTGAGACAGACAAAGCCACCACCCTCCAGTGGACCACTGCCTTCCTCAAATACATCAGAGAGATCTATGGTGATTCACTTAAACAGGTATAGCATACCCGCACAGTTAAGGTCACAAACTGCTCGGTTGAGTAGTATTTAAGTAATATTTGTAGTACTTCATCTGTTCAAAAACATACAAGTGACTCATATTTTTGAAAACTTGTCTGTCTTATTTATTGAATAGACTTACTGTCCAAGGGCCATATTACAGAAACCTCCTAACTTGAAAATCCTATCTTAACTATTTGATAACTGTAGTGACCTGGTTTAGGATCTGATTTAAGAAGCCATCACAGAAGAACCATTCCTAAGTAAATTTTCTTATCCCAACTTTAGAAAAGAAATATGTATTACAGAAGCACCCTAACCTCCCAAAATTAAGGGAATAACATAGTTTAATATGAAAAAACGGTGAAGTGTTCCTTTAAGTAAATGCTCCTGACTTTAGGATAGCCATTCATCTCTCACCTCCACCACATAATAATGTTATAACCTCCTAGGCTATGTGTTTGAGAACTTGGTGATAGACAGTAACATTTATCTGCAACCTAGCACATCCTAAGCTAAGATAAGATAGGATTCTTGTAGTTAGTTAGGATCTGCTTCTGTAATATGAAATCAAGAAGGGAAAAAATCGTATACGGTACTCTTCCTGTCTTAACTTAAGACTTTAGATAGTAAGTTTCTGTGATACGACCCGAGAGCATCTTAAATATAATACTTCCTAGAATCGCATACTTTCTGTCAGTAGTTTTAATTTCACTTAGTTAAGTGTTTCAATTCTTAATAATAATAATAATAATAATAATAATAATAATAATAATGATGATAATAATAATAATAAGGTATTCAGCATATAGAAAATTGGTACAGTTAGTAACTTCAAGTGACACAACAAAGCTCATGTCCATCTGTCACCCTTGGTCTCTCAGGACTTCCAGAGCACCTTCTGTGGTAAGACAGGACTGCGGATCAAGCCCAGTGCTACCACCACAGTCCTGCACACCCAGCTTATTGATACTGTGGCAGAGCACCACAGCGCACCCACACAGGAATGACTGCTTCAAAATGCAGCAGCTGCATCGTCTACCAACATGAAGTTACCTAACAATTCTGGCCAATGATTTGTATAGACTTAACTTATCTGACCCTAACATTTAATTCCCTTATTTGTATATAATTTATTTGTAATTTATTTGTTGCCCAGCAATCTATTCGTATGTGCTCTACTACTCTAACTTGTAAGGAGTATCAAGTCTTAATTTCTTCTGGGCAGACTTAGAGGTATTGTGGCAATATTGTTTGTGGTTAAATGTGGTCTGTTATTTAAAATGCCTCTCCTGTCCAGTTTTATGCACTCAAAAACACTTGTAACGATCAAGCTCTGTGTGGAAGGAGGAGACAGCTGTCATTTTTATATGTATGTACATGATTGTGAATTTGTCCACAGGCTTCCATATTTTTTTTACTCAACTTTGTAAGACTTTTGTAGAAGATAAGACAATTCTTAAAAACATCTATAGATGGCAGTATTTCTCCATAGAAATTCTTTTTTTCTTTTCCTCTGTGATGGAGGAGCTCCTGTGGCTAAAAAGAAACTGGTATCGTTACTCTCTGAAATCATATTTTTTTATCCTAATTTATGAACCTGTATATTCTGAATTCATTGATCCAATTTGTGAAATGCATCTTTTAATAAGAGTGCACATATTCTTGTAGAAACATGCCCCAACTGTCTGTAAATAGTTTGAATGATGTGTTAGTATTTATATCCACAAGGATAAGCTCTCTTCTATTCAAGCAGTTGTTCCTTCTGTTTATTATTCAATGTTTCATACATACATGTTATTTGCGTTGTTGTGTTCACAACTGAAAATAAATCTCTTTTAGTCATCTGTGTGTCAAAAACTAGAGTATTTCTGTTGATGGATACAGTTCAGCTGATAGACTTGATTACTTGAGGAGAGTACTGTTTTACTGAAAAGTGGCTTTATTCAATATTTCTTACAACATGGTGCTATAGCGTCTTACTGTACATACAAGTCACCCACAAATAATAAATAGTATTTAAAATCATGTATATTTAATAGTTACAGCACCAGTACATAGTGGAGATGGTGAAAATTGCCAGAAATTGTGAAAAAGCCCACGATTCGCCAATGACTTACAGTACTTACAGATTCTGAAGCGTCTGCAAAGACACTTCCTTGTTTTATTTTGGAACCATTTTGAAAGGGGGGTTGTTTGTTCAAACATGTTTCAAAGAAAACAAAAACACAACAATGACAAAAAAAAAACACTTTTAAGTTTTGTTTCATTAAAAAACTAAACTAACTCAATGAAAAATATGGTGGGTGCAGTAATATACAAAATATCTGAACACTTATTTCTTCATATTCTTACACAAAGCAGGGCTCATTAATGTACGTGTTGCACATTTTCTCTTATGTTTGACCAGTTTCTGTGTATTTGCCCATGCTTTGAGGTAAACTCTTCTGGTTGAAGTGAAAAAACCTTTGAAGCATGTGTTTACTTTCATAGCACCGTGGTGAAGAGTTAGTCTGCCAACAATCACAGCTATGAAGTCCAAAGGAGCTTTAGATGGACTTGGGGCAGAATAAGATGAAGGGAATAAAGTAATCTTTTTTTCAGGTTTTGCTTTTTTTTTTTACACATACATATACACGGTGATGGGTTTGGAATGGTTAGTAACCACTTCTCCAGTTTGCAGAGTTGTCTTTTCTGTGTGGAGTAAACTTGTGCTGTCACTCAGAGCATAGCTGATGGACTCTCGCCCCGCTGATGTGATGGACTACCTTTTTTGTCCTATTCTTCGATGGAGTCTCCATTTCAAGTCTCACTTTTCCAGGCCTGTTCTTTCCAACTGCCATGATGTTTGCTCTTCCATGATCTTCTCCCTCTCTCATTTTGTTTTAAAAATACATTCTAAAAATAATTTCTCTCATCTCCTCTTTTATTGTTCCTGTTTGGCTAAAAAAAAAAAGAAAATCACAAAAAAATTCGAAGTGACCTCTTGTCTTTCTTCTCGATCTTGCTCACTCAGCTTTCTCCACTCCCAAAAGGGGGATAGGCCGCCTCCAGGCTGGGGTGGGGTGAGGTCGAGTATTTGTCTAATGGTTCTTGGTATTGTGGCTCTTCCCGGCCACGGATGCCCCATGGCAGGCGGACGTGTCACAGATGCCGGGTGGGCCCTGGTGTCCGGTGCGGCCCGTTCGGCCTGGTTCTCCTGGCTCTCCCGGGTCTCCAGGGGCGCCATCGCGGCCATCTTTAACAATTCCATGCACTCCTGGCAAACCTGAACACAAGGCACAACAGATAAGTTCATGAATGCCCATCCAAAACAAATACTTGCTACATTACATCTGATGATTGCCATAGCAGGAGGAATAAGTTCATAAATACCCATCCAAAACAAAATACTTGCTACATTGCCTGTTAAACTCAACTGATGCTGTGATAATCTATTAATCTACTAAAAGATCTGGTCCCTATAAACAATATTTTTCTATCATTTCTAGGTTAGGTAGCGTTTTATGTTGGTGTTCGTCATGAAAAGACAGAGGCCATTGACAAACCTTCCTCTCCTTGGTCACCAGGTGGCCCATCAATTGCCTTGCCAATTGTTCCCTTGTCTCCTTGCTCTCCAACAGAACCTGTGAATGTCACAGGAGTCAAAGTTACCAAGTTATGTTAAGCCAGAAAATCACCACTACATGAATATTATTGAACCCAGGAATGTGTTTTAAGTGATTGTATGTGATTATGTAATTATTCTCAGTTGCATGAGGCTACACTGAATGCTTGTGAGCATTTTGGTTAGTCTTTAGGCCTGTTGTGCTTTGGCTCCATATTTTAGGTCACCTCTGGGGCCGGGGTCGCCCAGCTCTCCGGGAAGGCCTCTGTATCCTGGGGCTCCACGGGCGCCTGGGTGTCCTACGGATCCAACCTCTCCTGGTTTTCCTGGGAGACCGGCTGGGCCGGGGCGGCCCACTGCTCCTGGTGCAAGTGGCCTCCTCAGGTTGGCAGCCAACTGCGCAATCTGATCTGAGAGAGAGAAAGAGAGCCGAACCAAACAGTCAGTCTGTGTGAGGAGGTGAGCTGCTGTTTGAGCAGACAAGAGTTCCTCAGCTGCTGGAGAACAATGCAGGGTTCTCACCATCAATCATTGATCCACAGAGCTCTCTGATGTGCTGCTCACTGGCCAGCTTTCCCTGGAAGAGGAGGACATGAGGTAAAAGGAATGAGTTTGCTCTATAGTCTTAAAGGAATTTATGGCGATCTATCTTTCTTCTAAGTCTTGTCTCTCTTCTTAAGACATACAGCTAGTTAGAAAAATGTGTGTGTAATTGGCAAGGCAATGGTTAATCAGAAGAACAGGGTATCGATTTCTATAACCCCTATTTTGACATACCTGGTAAGTTATGAAATGAACATGAATTGCGATCATTTCAGTTCTACACCTACACAGTCAGCAGTGAGCAGAGAAAAAAAACTGGATTGGCACAAAATGATGCTGGTTGAGATTGGATAACTCACGGGCACGCCTGACTTTCCAGCGATGCCACTCAGACCCTGCTCTCCCTGCAGTCCCATCAGGCCAGTCTTTCCCGGAGGTCCTCTGGCGCCCATCTCCCCCTGGGGTCCAGTCACGCCCTTCGGCCCCAGCTCACCACGCTTCCCAGACTGCCAATCAGATGACACCACAACATCACAAACCCTCCTTCTTCAACCCCACTCAAAGCAGACCAAAAACAAGTAAATATGTGTCATATGAAATGTGACTATATGTGAAATATGAAATGTGGCTGTTTTTGGGGTTCATTGTTTTTTTTGTTTTTATTCCTGGACGTCATGTTATATCTCGGACACATTGCCAAGCGTCGGAGCAGCAGCTGCTTGATTGGGCCCTCTCATACTGAAGCTCCACAGGAGAGGAACTTGTTTGGCAGAGTAGAAGGAGCGGGGGGAGCGTCACAGGAAGCCCATGAGCGAGTCGCGCCGCGGCCCCTCGGCACAGCAGTGGGCGGCCACGCGCAGCACTTCTCACAGAATAATTAGGTGAACAATAACAATGCGAGACAGAGCAAAGAAGCGAGCGAGACACATCAGAGAGCTCGTTGTAATTACACTAATTGAGCAGAAAGCTTCGCTGCCATGTTGTATGATCCCCCCTGTCCCCCCCCACCCTCCTCTTCTCTCTCGCTTCGCTCAACTGACGGGCCTTGATGAAATTGTGTTAAGAAAGCTGAAGACGCAATCCATTAGGATCATTTAATCCAGTTAAACCTGGAATGTGGCCCGGAATCTCTGGGAATGACTTCCCAAAGTAGGGGCTTGAAGAGACGGAAAGAGGCTGGGAGCCTGTTAAATTTCTACACGTTTGAGGGTAATTTAATATTCCATTAAATGGGGCTGCTGTGTTTACTGTAGGTGTACTGTGTACTAGGAGAGAGCACATGGGTGTGTTTCTGAGACTAAGGGGCTTGAGATTATAAGTGTAAGTGTGTGTGTGTGTGTGTGTGTGTGTGTGTGTGTGTGTGTGTGAGAGAGAGAGAGATGTGTACATGAGTGAAAAACGTACCTCTCCTTTTTGTCCAACCGGGCCAAATGGACCCTGAAATAGTGAGAAATTAAAGTTTTAATGCAGCATATCTGCTTTGGTTAAACCACTCATTGCCTTCAACGAATAACATTAGCCAAAATTCAATCCAAAATTCCAGTTGATCAGAGAAAACAAATGTCTGACTTACAGGCTCGCCATTTTCTCCTGGCAAACCATCACTTCCGGCCACACCCTGAAACAGGAAAACAGATTTCACACATACAAGTTCATACAACGTCTGTGAATCCTTTAGACCAGAGGGTTGATCAACCGTCCCTGGTTCATACAAACTAACTTCACAGAAAATTCACTTCAAGGTCAGACAGAGGTCAACCACAAAAAATCCTAATAAATATAAAAAAAAACTTCTCACCATATCTCCTTTAGGGCCAGATGCTCCCACAGGACCCTTTAGGTGTTAGAGAGAGGGAGAGAGAATAAAGAGTGAACACATTTGAGCCAGACATGCGGCTGCTCATGGTGGTGGTGGTCGGGCCGGTTGTGTTCCGTGTGTGTGTGGAGAGGGGAGCGCGGCGGCCCTGGAGCCCTGAAGCAGCCCGTATAAAGGTGGGCTTTGTTCGTGACCCAGCTCCCTGAACAGGAGGAGGCTTTGTGGAGAGAAGGCTACCTCTCCTCAGAGCGCTTTATGAAAACACAACTCAGGGTACACGACTGGACGGGGGTGGGGGGACTGGACGGGGGTGGGGGGGCTGGGGGGGTTGAAAGGGTGAGGGAGGGGGTGAGGAAGATGAGGCGCTCGTCTTTTTTTTACTTTGTGTCTATTCTGCACTCTATGTGTGATATGTTATCACTGCCATTGTGTCTTGGATCTCTGGTTGAGCTGCCATGTTTGTCTGAGTCTGGGTATATCTGCTGCAGTAGTTATTTATGTGGATGAATGCTATCTTTTTTTCATTCTGTCGTGTTCTCTATATCAAGTATCAGACACTCAACGCACGATTGCGAGGGTTTTGCTATAAATAAGAAGACTAGTGCATTTCCACAGCAATGTCTTTGATTTAAAAAAAAAAAAATGGCACACAACCTGAATACCACAGAGCTCAGGGAAGACAAACATTTGTTGTGCAGGTCATATTCTACAAAATCTGAAGAACTACAGCATTTATAATATTCAGGATGCAGACATTACACACTGTGTGGCTGTGGTGATTCAATTTCCTCATTAAGGTAAAGACTTCTTATCTGTTTGAGATCATATTGTCCTCTGATAATTTTTACCTTTTTGTATTTTGGCAGGGAAAAATTTTTATGTATACTTGATCTATATTTACACTATTTGAAGAATAAGACTATACTTCTAAACACACAGCTGTGTGAAATGTATGCTGCTGCTAAAATGTGGCCAATTAAATATCTAATGATGATTTCACAAAGCTCCTTTCAGTCCTGTAAAGTGCTTTGGGAGGGAAGCTACAGTAATTGACTGGTAAGATGAGTGGAGGAACATTAAAGGTTTGTTGTCAGCACAGTGGTTGATTGGCACAACACTAATTAGTGCCTGCGTGGATAATGAATATATTAGCATACCCACTGAATTGAACATCATAAAATGTTTATACAAGTATACTTCTCTCTGACATGTCAGTGTTACTCACGCATGTGTCAGAACAATATGTCATAATGTTCATTTCTTTAGAAAATTTGCTTGCTAGCAGGATATAAATGATATCAAAATGTCTTTATCTTACCATTAAAATCTATCAATCATTAACTGTGTGCCAGTTCACAGTTGATTCTTCATGTGGGATCCTCACATTTCTGAATCTTGTGCTTTGTGAAGAATTTTTGGCTGTTTGTCTGGCCATGACATGGTTTGTTGTTGAGTAGGAAGCATTCAAACCTACGTCGAAAACATTTATTACCTCCACTAAGGAAGTTATGTTATCATCCGGGTTTGTTGGTTTGTTTGTTTGTTTGTTTGTTGGTTTGTTTGTTTGTCTGTCTGTTTGTTTGCAAGATAACTCGTTATGGATGGATTTTGATGACATTTTCAGGGAAGGTCTGAAATGACTCAAGGAAGAAACGATTAAATTGGGAGTGGTCTGTATCACCATCTGGATGCAGGAGGCGGTTATGTGTTCGCTTGGCGGAGGTCTGCACTCTCAAAATGCTTTTCTAGTTGATACAAATATTTTGTCTGTATTTCTTACACTCATGATAACAAAACTGCTGCATTACTGTTGTATTGCTAGTGCAATACATGTGTGTGTGTATGTGTGTGTACGTACATATGTGACGTATACTGTAAATATATGTAAATTATGACGACTTATCACAGATCCAAAACAGTTGGCAACTCACCCGCTCACCAAATCCTCCTCTGATTCCTGTTGGCCCTGGAAGGCCAGGGTCTCCAAGGGCTCCTTTAACACCCTGTGGAGAACTAAATGTTATTTCAAAGAGTAATACAAAAAGAAAAGAAAAAAACTCAACTATAAGATTAGTGCAAGTTGGAGGAAGCTAGTTGGAGCATTATGTTCCATCCAAGAAGAGGAGGAATATGTAAGATGACCAGTAAGGTCATGAGAAAATGACGAGACATGCCCATACTGTATTAGCCATAGCCTTCAAATGAACTCTGCTACAGTGGCTTTATTATGCATTGCAGTTGTGTCATTTGAACACCACCACAAGAGGACACCTGACTTCCCCACCAACACAGGTCATAATATTAAACAGTATGGTGGGATGTGTCATGCTAATTGACTTTACCTGGTAGCATTAAACAGTATGGTGGGATGTGTCATGCTAATTGACTTTACCTGGTAGCATTAAACAGGATGGTGGGATGTGTCATGCTAGCTGATTGACTTTATAGCATTAAACACGACGGTCTGATGTGTCATGCTAGCTGATTGACTTTACCTGGTAGCATTAAACAGGATGGTGGGATGTGTCATGCTAGCTGATTGACTTTATAGCATTAAACACGACGGTCTGATGTGTCATGCTAGCTGATTGACTTTACCTGGTAGCATTAAAACAGGACGGTGTGTAATGCATGCTAACCAGATGGTAATTATGTGTCACAGCTAATTGGCTTTACCTGGTATCCTTTTGATCCTTCAGGTCCCACATTTCCCACTGGTCCAAGGCCACCCTGCAAGACAGATGAGGCGTATCTATGAGGTCTACTCATGGACGGACAGAGGGAGACATCAACCACTTTTCCGTCATTAACTCACGCCACCCTTCCAGGCATCTGACGTTTCTCTCTCTGCTGCCAGCTAATTCTCTTTTCATCATTCCGCCTCTCACAAATGGGCTGGCAGGATGAAAGACAAATTATCAAAAGTGGTTCTTTGACTGTCTCCATGTGGATGCATCCTCACATCCAACAGCTCGCTCATAACAGCTTTGCTTAACCACTATAATTTACTGGTCCATGTGACGCAGTGCGTCTAATAAAAGAACAGCCTTTCGTACTGTATGCCAGGTGATTTTATTACCCAGCAAGGTCCTATCATCAGCATGTTGCATGTGGCATGGCTTAGTTACTTATGATAATGGAAGCCTAGTGCTGAAATGAGATAAGGGGGCATATACGGATGGAAGACTTGCTCTGTCTGAGAATGTCAACACAACGCACCAGCGGCTGCACTGCTGGTTCCCACTGTGTGAACAGCCGCCTCTGAAGTGTTTTTATCTTCATCTGACTGCCTCCTCAGTTCTCTCCCTGTGTGTGTGTGTGTGTGTGTGTGTTTGTGTGTGTGTGTGTGTGTGTGTGTGTGTGTGTGTGTGTGTGTGTGTGTGTGTGTGTCTGAGAGTGATGGAGCATGTGAGGTGTGGTGTGGTGTGGTGTGGTGTGGTGCGGTACATGAATGTGCTAGGGGACAGCACTAAGCACTCCTAAGAATGTGATCATATTCATGTGTTGCTAGGCAACAATTTAAGTTCATACCCATCTTATGACTGAAGTTTTTGTGAAGCTAATCAAGACTAATTGTCTCTCTGGTTGGGCTGAGTTCCAATAGTCCTTTATTTACGGTGACAACAAACTAATCATAGATGAATCCCGTCCCATCTTGCAACAGCACACACTATTCTTTTGTCGGCAAAGATGGTAGAGACAAAGAAGAATGATTAAGACTTTAATACTTGTAGATGAGTGCAAGTCAATTGAACATCTTTGATTAAAAAAAAGGCTTGAAACTTAATTCAGTGACATGGGAAAACGTCAATGAACAGAAAAATAACGTTCAAGCACTCAAGCTTATCTTAAACATAGAGAAACTGATCACCACTGAAACGTATGTCATCAGTGCAGTAGTGGCGGGGAAAATATAGATATTTTTGCCAATTCACCCCTACATTGCAGCATTGCTGAAAATGTAATATAAACATGAGAACGCAAAACTTTTGGCATCATAAAGGAATGGAGGAAATCCATAGTTGAAAACTATGCAATCCATAGTTGAAAACTATGGAATCCATTGTTTCATTTGTGCAGCATTTTGATGGTATATGTATGAGTACCGGTATATATATTTGAACAGGGTTAAGATCTTACCATAGAGACAAGAAGTGTTCAGTTCAATTATGCAGTTCCTGACCTGCTAAATATTGAATCCTTGTTGTCTTGTAACTGCTGTGTGCAGTAAGCTGCACAGTGCAAGCAAGGCACACTCTTATTCGGCAGCACCGTACAGCAGTATTTGCAGCGGCCTATTGGATCTTTACTGTTGGATTATTATTCTATGGTGTTGTGAAAATCTACAATAGAGTCACTTAATTGATAAATGAGAAATGCTGAAAATACATGATTCTATGGCAGAATGAATCATGTTTTAATGGTCGATCTTATCTTATCTATTTATTTATCTATTTATTTTTGCACTGTTTAGACATTGACTAATGGTCAGACTTTCAGTTCAGCAGCCCAATTTCACCCAAGAGCATAATCCAATAGGTTGAAGATACTCTAGCGAGGCTTGAAGATTTCAGTCCATATGATGACGCAGCATAAACGCATCCGTAAACAATAATGGAAGAGTAGATAAGTGATAGCACTGAATCTAAAAGCAGAAAATACATACCAGCCCAGACAAAAAACGACCCCATGACCTCTCAGCATACTGTGTGCATTATACAATTTCATGACATCGATTGCACTCTTATGGAAACAGGACACAAACTAGTGTGCACACTTCAAAGGTCTAAAGAGAGCGGTCCATATACTAGTGAAAGCTTCTTGGACCTCACATTTCCATAATGAGGCTATATATGGTGGTTATCTTTGCAGCTATAGCCTCGGGCTCACTGTGGATGTTGTGACTGGAGTGTTTGGCTTCTGTGCATACTTACCACCACACCTCTGGGTCCAGCCTCTCCCCTCTCTCCTGGAACTCCAATGTCACCCTGTGGGAAGAATTAGCATATCAATATACTGACAGATAAGAAACATTTTGTGGCTTGGTGAATCTTACTGTTTCTGGGTAGTTTTTATAAAACACAGTTTAACGAATTACAGGCTTAAAGAGACAGGGTACATTGAAAATGATATCATGACAGAGATCAATACAAATGAGCCATTCACATAGATTAAAACCCCACACCGCCTACAGCATCAGATACATACAGGAATACCTGGCTCTCCAGAGGGTCCTGCTTCTCCCATCTCTCCGGAGACACCCTGCCACAAAGGAAGATGATGGGGTTAGACTCAGCAGCCGCATCCGCACCCGCATCCGCACGACTCTAGTGATACTTCAGTCTCACAACCACTTATTTATACTTCTGGCTATCTCCTCTGTCTCATCTGTCTCCATGTTGTAGCAGCATCAGTACACTAGTGTCATTTTTGTGGCCATATTGTGGTGTATAAAATGTGCTAAATTTCACGGTTAGTTTTGGTCATATCTGATAGTGATGTTTCACTGACACTGCGACATCTCTTAGTCTGTAATGCTCCTGACTGAATTCTTACTTATCATTTACCTAAAGCATGAATGTTCATTCACACTATCATCTGAAGCAGTTATGGGACAAAAGCATCTCTGAGCATAATGCCTTTCATAATGTATAATGTAATTTCAATCATTACTTTACCATGAATATTCTTCTTCTTCTTCTTCTTTTTATTATTAGTATTACTATTATTATTATCATTATCATAAATAAATTATAAATTGCCACTCTTTATATATATATTGATTTATAGATATCTTCATGAAATTGAGTTTTATACAATTGTTTCCAGCTTGTTATTTGCTAAGAGACATTCAAAGGTTTCAGTAAGAGCAAGATCACACATAATTGTTCCATTAGGAATGGTACTGTGGCGACTATCACAAAGTGATGTCTCAAATATCAAGGCTTCTCTTGTTTCTGTGCACTCATTGACAGTGATTATCCACACATGACCAAATGATATTCCTGATCGCAACTCACAACTCCTCCTTTGGCTCCCTTTGTTCCAGCCCTTCCTTGTAAACCCTGTAATATACAATAGCAATACGTCACATACATACAAAGACACACAGAGACATCCTTAAAGATGCCATCATATAAGAGATACATTTTTTGTCCATGTCATGCCAGTGTTTTTCAAAAAAATACCTTTAACCATCAGCCTTAAATATGTAATGTTTGTTGTTTTTTGGAGGGGAGTTGTGGTGAAAATATAGTTAGGTGTACTTACAGGCAGGCCGTTGGGGCCTTTCTCACCAGGCACCCCATGTCTTCCGGCATCTCCCTGGCAACGCACAGAAGAAGCGCTGTGATTGTTATATCAAGTAGACTCCACTGGGAAACACAACAGAGGATTTGAACTGCATCTCCATCAAGGCGGAAAAATGCGCAGCTTACCTTCTCTCCATCTAATCCCTGTGTGCCGTCCTTGCCATCTCTGCCGGGAATGCCCTGAAGACAGAAAAGGGGGAGGGGGGCAAGAGAACGTCCTTATTCTCTGCGGACAGGAAACGGCTTACCGTTTGTTTGTTTGTATTTTTGTTTACGCTTTAAGTAACTGAAAGGTTTGGAGGTTCTTACAGGCTCCCCCTTGGGTCCTGCTGGCCCTGGAACTCCCTTAGGCCCAATTTTACCCTGAAAAGGGGAACAAGAGAGGGATGTTTAGAAGCTTTATCATTACAGGATTTTGATTGTACAAAATTAGATAAATGCAATTGGACTCAAATAATCCATTTGATATGCTTACAATCTCTCCTTTCGGTCCTTTGAAACCCTCTGGTCCTCTCTCACCGGGATCTCCCTGGAATCATCAAATGACAGACCCAATGCTTTTTATTGCTGAGAGTAAGCAAAACCTTCGCAAAACTTGATGCAACGTGACGTAACTATTAACCACTGTGAGACATTAACGTCCATTGTGAGCCATTATGTTACTCTATGAAAAACAAAGCACTCAAATACTAATAGCAAACACAAGCAAACACTCACTGTTTTCCCGATGATTCCAGGAGGGCCATGTTTGCCTCTGAAGCCAGGATATCCCTATGAAAAAAGCAAGGCACATACACAGTTCAACCCTCGTGTCATGATGACACATCCCAGTCAAAAGATACACTACAAGTGTGACCTTTACACTGACCTTTTATAGCATCACAGTATATGGAAATATGGCGGTCAAAGGGATGTGTGAAGGGATCACTGGAATGTTATGTTATGGCAAATGATGAGGAGCCATATTGCGGATCTGAACTCACCCTGTCTCCAACGGCCCCCACCGCGCCCTGCAGTCCCCTCAGACCTCTTGGACCCTGGAATGACAAGACGTGAGGTTTTTGAGCTTTATCACAAAAAAAATCAAAACCGATAAATCTGTCTGGATTTTTCTGAGCAGAACACGGAGCCGTTAAAAAGCCATGTCTGAAGATAATGATAGAGGCCACCGAAAGTGTTCTCGACAGGCCTGCCCACGACGGTCCTGTCATTCCACTCATCGTGCGTAGGTGAGTGCATGGCGCATTGCATCTGAGCTGAGAACACCTGTGGATTGTGCCGTCTAGACAGGCTCTACAGAGAATAACAGAGCTCTGGCTGAAGGGCAGCACTGGCATTTATTGTCATTGAAGAGCAAGAGGACAATGAAGGGAAGGGGAAAGTGTGAGAGAGAAGTAAAGAGAAGGAGAGAGAGGGAGAGAGAGAGAGAGAGAGACAAAAAAAGAATAATACCTGGAGACCCACTGTGCCTGGAATACCTGGAGGACCAGGAGGGCCGGAATCACCCTGTGAGGAGAGAGGTGATGACGAGCATTGTTTAAAATAGAAGGAGAATTGAGAAAAAGATCATGGTAGACTAAATGTGAAATCCTCTGGTGCCACAAAATCTTGACAAAGAGGGAGGCACTGAATGGAATTAATGTGAGCATTCATTTATCCTAGAATGTGAAGAATTACAATAATTACTTTGTGTAGACAAGATATTTGCATGGCAAAATAATAAATAAATAATGGCCCATTGTTTTGATACAGCACTACCGTATGAATGTATTTCGGTAAATACGTACCGATATACACACAACCTATGTGTGCTAATAAACATCAGTCTAGCTATGATTATGTGCCTTCCTCACCAAATGCAATTTATCTTCAAATTGGGACACTGGGACAAAAATAATTATAGATTTTGAATACAAATCATTCATCTCTTGGCAAAAGGTTGTCCTATTTTGGAACAGAAGACAAATATTGTGTTTGAAAACAGCAAGGTTGTTGTTGATGAGTCCAGTGAGATTATGGAGTGACTGTATCCAGAAAATATCAAGTCCAGCTCTAGGACACCTCTTTTTTTGGTTTGCCAGACCCTCGACACGCTTTCCCTTCCCCTTTCATTTGTCAGAGGGGGGCATGGCACAGAGGCGTGCCTCTCTACGTGTCATATTCTCCTGAAATGACCAGCACACAACAGAGTGTGAGGAAGAGGAAGTGTGGTTATATCCTTTGTGTTCCATTGGAGGCTGTCCAGGGTGGCATGGGGCTGTAGATACAACTGCTGTTCAGCGGTCACCACGGGTCACATATAATTCCAACCAATCGAGAGGCAATATCCCGTGTGTGCCAACTGAATGATATTGCTGAGCTGAAATGTCCTTTGACTGGGTTCATGTGCCGTTTGTGCAAACAGTCTGGGCACTGCAGCAGGCTGAAGGGGGATTGTCCATAGATCCAGGGGCCAGAGGAGTTTCTCATGAAGCTGAATAGTCCCTTATGTCCCTCACATCCCCCTGGTGATTTCACTCATCTCCAGACCTCGGCAATCTCACCTTCTCTCCGTCTTTTCCAAGCTCTCCCTTGTCTCCCTTGTGACCGGTGTGGCCCTGCAGGAGGCAAACAGAAAGGTCACTTCATCCGGCTGATAACAGTGGACTCATCACTGGTGTCTGCTTTTTGACTGTAATGAGGATGAGCGCGCATGAGAGTGGAGAGGTACCTTGAACCCTGGCATTCCGGGAGGACCAGATGGGCCAGGGGGACAAATGGCTGGACACTGAGGAGAGGACAAAGAGATGAGAGGAGGAAGAGAGGAGAGGATGGGCAGAGGAGAGGAAGAAGAGAGGACAGGAAGAACAGAGGAGAGGAGGAAGAGATGAGAGGAGAGAGAGAGTGGACAGGATGGGCAGAGGAGAGGAAGAAGAGATGAGGAGAGGATGGACAGAGGAGGAAGAGATAGGAGGAGAAAGAGGAGAGGATGGGCAGAGAAGAAGAAGAGAGGACAGGAAGAATAGAGGAGAGGAGGAAGAGATGAGAGGAGAGAGAGAGGACATGATGGGCAGAGGAGAGGAAGAAGAGATGAGGAGAGGATGGACAGAGGAGGAAGAGATAGGAGGAGAAAGAGGAGAGGATGGGCAGAGGAGAGAAAGAAGAGAAATTAATCAAACAATGCAAAGTGAGGGTAACAGGTCCATGTGATCTACATTTACATTAATCTAGCAGACACTTTTATCCACAATGACTCAAAATAGTAGACTACAGTAATTAGGCTAATCTATGGGCTAGAATAGACCATAGATCTACTGCATTTTATCCATGTCTGTGTGCCCACGGTCACTCCCAGTGTGATGTGGAGAAACCAACTTGGCATTTAGCTTGCAGTTGAATCAGATCATCATACAAAACAACTCACCAAAAGATCACCGCTACCATCGGGAAGAGCCCCTGGAAGACCCTGCAAACGAGATGTTTGGAATTGAGGAATATTGAACAGTGCCTACCCCAGATTGCCTTTTAGTTCACACCAAACTGAGCATGGCTAACTTCACCTGGATTGAAATATGATCTTTATCCACAAGATGGCAGTACCAGAGTGGAGTCAGACATATTTTCAATAAGGTAGAACAATGTATTAACTGGGATTATGTCATCATAAAACCGTTGCCACTCTGTGTGTCTTCTGGAAACAGTGTACACTCAAACGTGTTGCTCAGTGCTATGGTAACAGAAAAAATGGCATCTGCCTGACACTTACTGGGGGTCCATCAAGCCCAGGTGCGCCGGGAAGTCCTGGCAGACCCTCAGGTCCCTAAAAGAAAACAGACAATAATGTCTTAAAATCTCATATAACACACCACGAGTGTGTGTGTGTGTGTGTGTGTGTGTGTGTGTGTGTGTGTGTGTGTGTGTGTGTGTGTGTGCAACTGTGTGTGTGTGTGTGTGTGTGTGTGTGTGTGTGTGTGTGTGTGTGTGTGTGTGTGTGTGTGTGTGTGTGTGGTGCAACTGTGTCGGTCTTTGCATGACTATGTTGTGAGATTGTCTAATTATATTGCCGAATGTTGATAAATAAAAAAATAAACCCTCCTCCTGATATATGTGTTTTTTTTTCTGTTTTTTAAAAGCCATTGACAATGAAAGTACTTTCATACTGATTCACCACTCAAATAACAAACAACAGGTATCAATAGCCTGCTCTTTTATGTGATCCATTAAACATCTACACATAGTAACATTAAAATGACTTCCAGTATGAATAATGAATGCAAATCACACGCCTATGCTTCACAAGAGTACAGAAGAGGGAATCATGCCAAATCAAAGCTGATTCCTCCCCTTTGAACTCCTCTCCTCTGCATTTTGATGAAAGGGCTTCAAGTGAAATCATGCAAAGAGGTCACTCAGGACCCTCAGCCCTGACTCTCAGAGGGGGACTTTCCCTCCCTCACTTTACAACCATGACTGTATGCCAGCGCACTCATGGAATATTTAAGCTCCTGTGATTGTTCAGTGTCCGTCTTTTACGGAGGAGGGATGACTGCTCCTCAATCAGGTTAAGTCTAGACACGAGGAAGCTGAAACCCCACTTCTGCAACAGACACTTGCCTTAGGGTGTCACTAGAGCGCAGTGTGAATGATGTGCATACAGCACACCGACGCCACAATGAAATCAACAGCATCGTTCTGTAGTCAATTGCATTATTACACCCGTGTGACGATTAACCGATACGTATAAGAAATCATTCGGAACGTTCAAAATGTTCAGCAGAGTATAGGGTGATATGAATGTATCTCTGTTAATTGGCCGAGTGAATTCGTTTAGACGCATTTGGCCACGTTCTTATTATCAAAATATTTGTTCAGTCTTTCAATCCAGTCAATCAAGTCTTTTGGAAAAAAATATAACGACAAATATAATGACATGCAATTGTAACTTTTCTCATGCCATTTAAAGTAGCAAAATAAAATGAGATTAAGAACTATATTGAATTGTATCACATCGTATCGAATCGCACTGAATCGTTCTGTATTAAACCGCATCGTCTGTGAATCCTATCGTAGCTTTATGAATCGATACGAATCGTCTTAAAAGGGAGAGATTCACACCCCTAGATATTGTTAACTAAGGTCACTGCAAAAAACAACTAATAGGGTTTTGATGAGTTTGATTATAATTATAACACTAGCTAACCTATTCACTTTCGACTTTTCAAGTGGTGTAACCAGTGGTAAAATGAACCTTGAGTTGGGGTGTTACACCTTTATTTAACAATTTCCAAGCTGCAGACACTTTCTTTCTTGTCAACAAATGTTTAAAATGTAGTCATTAAAAAAAAAAAAAAAAAAAAAAAAACATGGCGGTGTTGTTTCAAACTGACATGATCAGCCCAGGCATTGGTTGTGCAGTGTATAAAGCCCATCACATATCTGATGAATAACTTTCAGTTTTCAGAGAGAGAGAGAGAGCACCAGACAGCATCACAGAGCTGTTTAAATCAAAACTCAGGTACTTACTGCTGGCCCTTGTGGTCCTACTCCGCCTAGCAATCCATTAGCTCCTGGTGGTCCCTAAACATTTTAATTGAGAGATGGAAACACACACACACACACACACACATACACACACACACACACACACACACACACACACACACACACACACATACAGTATACAAACACACAATATCAAAGCCATCCCTGATCAAACCATAATCTCAATTGTTTACCAAAGTAATGGCATTCTGGTGCACTGAAGTGACGAGTGCATACTCACTGGGGCTCCTGATCTCCCCCTGCCCTACGGAAGACATGGGAAGGGTCATGAGAAAAACATTAAGGCCAACATGAGCTGGACTTGAAAAAGTTTTTCAAAGCAAGAGTTTTCCGACCGAAACACTTTGGAAAAGTGAGTTTTACAAATAAAGCTTTGTGTAAGGAGGTAAAATGTTTTTTTGTTTTGTTTGGGTAGTATTATGATTGGATAGCAACCCCGTGATCTCCTTTCCACCGTTAAGTGATATCACTATATACAGTGTTGAAAATGCATGAGGCATCTACTATAAGCATTCAAATCAAAGCAGATTACAGAGCTGTCGTAACGTTGACGTGGTGTTCCCTGTCATAACAATGAATAACAATGAATGCATCCATGATATTGTGTGCATGGCCTGAAAAATGGACCAAAATGAAAATTCCATTGTGGAGAGAGACATTAGAGGAGCTCAACAGATACAGTTGGGGGTCAGATGGCTTTGATAGAGATGACCTAAACATGTACTCTACATCCGCAATGCTTGGGGAGGTATTGTGCAGGGATAACACTGCATTCAACATTTGACTGAAGGTCCAAATGAGCGGTTACTTACAGGTGGTCCAGCTGGTCCTGGAGGTCCGGCTTCCCCCTAGAAAAACAAAAAATACAAACAATCCGTTTAGAAAAATGTGCAGTGCACAAGAGTGAGTAGAATTGGTCAAAGAATTTGCATCAAGTCAATTTGTTTGCATGAACCTCAATTTGGGTTGAATTATAGGATTTCAATGGCCATCCAAACCACACACAAATAACACAACAGTGTTTCCTCTAGCACACTGATCTTTTTGAGGCATCCCGAGTCATACACAGTTTTTCTTTTCTTTTTTTCATTGGCTGATGATGCACTCGTTTTGTGATTGCCCGTCCTTTCACTGGCTGCCCATTTGATGAAAATGACCCGATGGTGCGTAATGCTGCAGTGACCTGACATGAACCAGGTGAAGAAGCTTACTGGGCCACCGCACACTGAACAGTGATAAAATGCATGCAAACTCACTATTAAAAAAAAGCACATAGACAGGGATATTATACGATCCACAGTTACCGGCCATAGTCCACATTGAAGCATAGCAGAATATAAGGCCAAACATGCAAATGTTTTCATGCTCAACACTGATGACCTTCAAGCTTAATTAAAGACACCGACAGACAGTATGAGTGAAATAGTGACTAGTGAGTATTTTGTGGTGTAACAGTGCATTGTTGTAATGCACACTACAGTCTAGTATTTCAATGACAGTGATAATACTATTGACTGCAGTTGGTCTGTTTGCAGTACTTCAGAGGAATATACACTACCAATAGTAAAATGGCAAAGGTATATACTATTGTTGCGGACTCTGATGAAGACGTTTGTAACGTCGAAACGTTAGTCATGTTTTGCACCTTTTAAATAAATCCTAAAGAAGACATCTATGTTGCACCGGCATTCCTCTTCTTTCATATACTATTGTTGTTTACTACATCAAACAATATGATAAATGATCATACATAATGCATGACAAGATTGCAATCCTCTTACAAGCGCATTAAAGTGATGTAGACCACTTGTGACAGTAAAATCAAAGCTGCCTTGCCTGAATAACACTAGTTTTCATCATTGCTGAATACTGAAAATAGTAATTTTAGACTTTATTTGATTTGGTGCCTCTTTTAATTGAATGAGCTGAGAATGGAGTGGTTGTGATGAGAGGTGTATTTCAGAGGTGGCCCTAGGCCTGGCCTCCTCCCCACCCCCATACCCCCCCACCCTGCTGTGCTGTCAGCTGTGTTTGGAGTGGCTGTGTGGTGAGAGGAAGAAAGACCCGCTCAGGCACATAACACAGAAGTGCCACGGCAACCTCTGCCCCTGTCCTTGGAGTGTTAACTGAGGAATGAGCAAGCAGCAGGCACACACACAAACACAAACAACCCTGACACACAGAGAGAGAGAGAGAGAGAGAGAGAGAGAGAGAGAGAGAGAGAGAGAGAGAGAGAGACACACACACACACACACACACACACACACACACACTTAAAAAAAGATAAACTTCATGTTTTCTGTGTTTTTCCTAAAACACTTTTGTTGTGTTTACCTCTACCAAACTACTTTCCCGTCTAAAATCTGTGTCAAAGGGTAGGCCTGTCCCTTAATACCCACCTTATAAGAACCTGAATGCCAGCCAAGAGGTATCAAACTGATTCAGTTTAATTGTGCTAGGAGAATTTAATCCAGCTAATTAAGAGTGCACGTAAACACTCATTCCCTAATCAGACCCTCTCTCGGAGAGTTTTAGCCCCTGTATGATGTCTGTTCCCTGCTGACCTTAAATTGGAACAGCAAAAATATCCACCATTTTTTGTTAATGTGTTGTTTGCTCTTCTGAGATGTTACCGTATCTAACAAGTGAGGCATTGAACTGAAATGGTTGCATTTCGAAAGCAAAGGGATTAGAATATTATCTGTCAACAAGGTAAAGGAATCCACCTGCTCCCTTATCCTCCCTTGCAGACAGATACATTATCATCTAAATCGCCTCCTTCATCTCATCCTCATGGGATAATATTTCCACACTCCTCATAAGCGATGCCTTGCCTTGGCTTCTACAGCTCAAGCTTAGCTTCATGCAGGGAAGCTTCAGCATTCCATACAAGATTATGGAGCGCTGTTTCCAGTGCAAGATCAATCCGACTAAAAAAGTCACACGCTTCCTCATTAAAAGCATGCCCTACAAAGGGCCCAGAGAAGCTCGACAAATCCAGTCTGACAGACTGAATGAAAAACACAACTGCCACACAAAAAAAGTGTTCAACAACCCAGCCTTACTGTGTGACTCAAGGAGCAAACCTTCAGAAGACCTCAGAAAATCCTCCATACAGACTACACTTAAGAGATATAAAGGAGAGTCTGTGCTTCTGAGGTTAATGCAGAAACATTTGCCCTTCTCATAAGGAGGCCAGTCACGGCCTACACTGGTTTACAGTTATTATATGAGAAAGGGTAGGACCATGCAAATGTGTGGGTACGTGTGTGTATGTATTAATGTATGTACTGTATGTAATCACTCATATCTGACATTAATGGCAATAGGTGTGTGTGGGTGTGTGTGTGTGTGTGGGTGTGTGTGTGTGTGTGTGTGTGTGTGTCACACACAGCTTGCATGCAGCAGATAGCAGACAGACTTATCATAAGCCACAGTGCCTCAAAAGTGGATCAATGATAGACGTAATGAGACTGGGAGAAACTTACTACTACTCCAGGAGGTCCATCTATGCCAGCAAGGCCATCAGCTCCAGTCAATCCCTGCAAACATTCAACAGAATGAGTTGGAACATTAGTATACTCAAATTAGACTCTACATATGGCAGAGCTAATAACATATGGCACAATGAGATCACAGCTACTTGATAGTTACTGTGGGCATGTGACTGATCTAACTGTAAAAATGACAGTTTATGTTTATGTACATGGTCTCTCTCTCTCTCTGTGTGTGTGTGTGTGTGTGTGTGTGTGTGTGTGTGTGTTCCTTTCTTTCCTTCTTGGCTGATCCTCCTTACTGTCATGCAGAGTTTGTCACATGTTAATCTGTTTCTCACGATCACTTACATCCACTCCAGGCAGGCCAGGCAGTCCAGGGCTTCCAGCTGTCCCTGGCTTTCCAGGTTGACCTTTAGGCCCCTTGGAAACAGTTCAGATTGAAAGGGTTCAATTTATATTATGATGGAAATGCACTAAGCTATTACACTAGCATTGTTTATATATAATTATTGCATCATTTGGTGTGAATAGGTAAATAGATAGATGCTGTAGCACTTTCTTCCTCCAAAATATAATACATGTTCTTCTTGAGAAAACGTCTGAAGAACTAAAAGCTAAGATGAGGATACTCACAGGCTTTCCAGCAAGCCCAGCTGGACCAGGTTTGCCCTGTTATCAGGATGCAGAAGAAAAGACAGGTATCTTTAAAACATGCCATTTGAGAATCTCAATAGATGATGTTGTCTTTCATCCTTTGATGTATTGAAGTTTGCTATTTTTCTATTTTCCATCTTGAGAGCTTGAGTGCCTACTTTTCCTACTCTTTAAGCATCCCTCCCTGACAATAACAGTGACCTCAGACAAAGGCTACCTGGTATCCTAAACATCACCTCATGTACAGTATAAATGAAAACCAAATTTCAGTCTGGCCAGGATGAAATGGTGAACAACAAGTACAATGCAATAATAAATTATACATTCACTAACACACCTGTATATTGCTGATAATGCACAAGCGCAACCCTGAGGAGAGCTTGGACACACACAAAGTGGAAGGGCTTGGGTTCTAAAGTGCTCTAAAAAAAGGCTGGCTGTAGGGGAAAGCAAACAGTGCAGCAGCCAACCTGCAGTGCTGAGCAGGGGCTGGGACAGGAGAGGAGGGGAGAGAGGAGAGGAGGGGAGGCAGGGAAGGTGGGGGTGGAAATTTAAGAAGGCCCCCGTTTGGCTTTCAGGGCCGCATGAATGAGCCCTCTGTCAGTCCAGGCATTCACATTTGGGTGAAATGGTTTTAATTTGCTGGACCAACACCAACTGTGTTTTCTTTATGGATTCCCCAGTATGTCTCCAATTCTAGTCATACTAGTCTTATTGAAAGAAGTAGAAAAAAAAAATATTCGCCATTCGCCAACTTTTGAAAGTTAAATCCTTGGTATGATACTCCTTTAACAAAAGCAAACAAGGATATGTGATAATCAGTTCAGCACTAATTAACATAACCAAATTAACTGTAATTCCCACACCTCTTTGGATGTTTTGACTTTTTTTTCATCCTAGCCTACTGTAAAACCAGCACTACAACTGATTCGATTCACCTCTTGCACCAATCAACAGTAACAGTCTTTGATGAGGTTGCCATGGCATGGGGCCTCAGGTGGGGGTGGGGGTGGAGCATTATGAGTTCTGAGAAAGGAGGAGCACTGGACTGGATAAAATTGGACCTACTGCAGTCCATTTGACCAGATCACCCACACCAGAGAAATAATTGTGTCTAACTGCCTGTAACTCTCCGCATAGTAACTGGACATTACAGATTAGAATGAATTTTCATCCGACGCTGGTGCTCAGTTTTTTAATATAATAAGCTAATAAAAAAAATACGTAATTAGAAACCAAGGATATTGGCAGCCATCTGATCAAGATAATTGTCTCTCTCTCTCTCTCTCTCTCTCTCTCTCTCTCTCTCTCTCTCTCTCTCTCTCTCTCTCTCTCTCTCTCTCTCTCTCTTAGGGTTTGTGGGTGCATTTAATAAAGTCAATCTCCTATCTAACGCTGATTGACTTCTAAAATGTTTCCACAGGGGGCATCACAGACAATGGCAGACTGTTCTAGCACTTTCTCCCCAGCCCTGTACAAGGCTCTCCCTGGCCACTCACGTCTATGCCGTCTTTCCCTGGGACTCCTGGAGGCCCTGGGGGTCCTCCTGGCCCTCGGGGTCCAGGTCTCTGAAAAACAAAATACAAAAACATACAAATAATTATGGCAAATTCTCATTTAAAAAAAAAAAAGAAATTTCACAACAATTGGCAATATTTACTATTAATAACCGCTAGGACAGTAGAAACTTTCTCTTATTTTCCAACTTCATGAGCACATACTAAAACGTGTAGGAAAAAAATCTGCTCGACAAATTCGAATTTAAGTAGAATTGCCAAAATACATAAAATAACCAGAGCACAGACGACTGTGTGTTGAAATCAGTGGTACACTAAATTGTTTATGAACAAAAAAAACATGTTTGGCGACAGCACTGGTGTAAATAAATAATGGACGTCAATTAGGATAGAAGATAAGACTCAACCGTTTTAAGAGTAAAACCTCAGCGGTGATGCCAAAGGTTGCCAAATTACGCACGCACCAACTACAAAAGGTAACAAAATTGTTGCTGACCCTGAAGTTTTACACTATTTCTTTTTCTTGTTATGAATAAGAATTTTGGTAAGGCTTAATGAAATTGCGATAACATTTGTATAGCTTTGGTGTTTCCCTGCACATTCCTGGCGGAAGGTTGAGGGAACAAAGGTGTCATTGTAGGAGGCCAACAACCTCCTGCACACAACATTCCTCAAATCCGTTTGCACTACCACATATCAAGAATACACCAGAATAAAAGCGAAATTAGATGGTAAACAAGCAATACAGCGAGATAAACCAACCGCACATGATTCACAACCAAACTTTCAGAGTGCCAATACTATCAAACTTAATACTCGTTAAATTGGCAAATATGCTCATTGATAATCCGCTTGAAGGTCTTCCAAACTTTGAAGATGACACAGGGCAACACATAATTCACTATTGCAACGCGCGCTTGTTAACAATAATTCAAAAGATGTGCGCTACTTCTGCGTAATTCCAAAAACCATGTCAGATTTATCAATCAGCTATGCTCAATCCGTCGCAGAACAGTACTGTGGGCTCCAAAGGCCGTCACCCACCTGGGCAAGGGATGATGTCAAAAGCTGGCATAGTAAAAACAATCCCAGAGCTGAGAACATAGCCATGGCTCCCGTCCTCCCCTCAGCTCCGATTTATGGTGAAAAAGTCGGCCCGTCCTATTCGCAATCTGTCCCCCCCGGCTTTTTGTGACGGGACCGCTCCTTCTCCTCACGGCGTGCGGCTCCTGAATGAGTTTCACGTTGATTCCAGATAAACCCGAGCCTCCAGCCGAAGGGGCTGAACTCAGTCGGGCACTACCTGGTCGATGGGAGATTGGGGGGGGGGTGGGTGAGGATGGGGAAAGGAACTGAGGGGGAAAGTCAGGCGGAGGGTGTAGGACTACACAGACCAGTGAAAAGTAGGACGCGCTCGAGGACAGGGGATGATGGTCACAGCCGACTAACGAATAGGATGAGTGAAACCAGAGACGATTGGGAGTACTGGATCTCTCAGAACCCCCAAATATATTCATGCATAAATTAAAACATTACTTCCAGACCTGTAAGAAAAATCTTCTACCTCGGATAGCTAGCAACTTGCCACATTGAAAACCACAACACATAGGCCTAATAGATGCAGGGGCTACCGCTAAGGCATCACCTCTAAATGGCATATGCAGCAGGACTGGCAATGAGAAAAATAGTCCTGTATCAATTAATGATAATCAATTAGCAGAGGTGGACAAAGTACACAATTATTTTACTGAATTGTAAGTAGCCTATACACCATGTCAGATATTACCCCAATACAAGTGAAAATTACTAAATAAAAAGATGTTTATTGAAATTGAAGTAGGCCTATAAATGTAATGTATATTTGGTCATTAATAGAGTATCCTTTGGTTGGTCTTACATTTGCAGCATATCTTCTGATGGACCAGGTTGGTATAGCTTTTAACTTTTTCTATGCATAGGTGATCATCATCGCATCATAAAGGTCTGTTAACAGTGATTTGCAACTGCTCCAACTTCCATCTGCTCATAGGCTCCATTTCTCTGTCTCTCTCCATTCAGTAAGAATACAAGGCACTTTCTATCCAACTTTCTGTCATCCATCCACATCAAACCATGCATTCATCCATTAAACTATCTACCTATACACATTCATTGTATAACACATTCATTACATCTGTCTATCAACATTAAACCAAAGTCCTTTTAAGGCAAGTCACGTCACTCGGCAGCCATATTGGCCATGGGGTTGGGCAGCGACTTTGACCGGAACAAGACCAGGCCCTATCTAAATGGATGCGGAGAGAGCTGGATTTCCATGTTCTGAGGTGTAAGGGACATAAAAAGCACATGTTTGAAATCACGATGAAAATCAGACTAAAATCGCTGAAAAGGTTTAGTTTTGTATCAAATTAACACTTAAAAAGCCTCTTTCTTACTGGTAATCTTGGACTGCACATGCGCAATTCTTCACAACGCAGTTTTCAAAAAGCGTGAACGCCAAGGTTCGGCAAAATGATTGGAGCAACGGCACTGGAAGAGGCGGGACATGTGCAAACCGGTGTAAATACCCGCCATCTTTGCGTTACGAAGTTACCCCATGCATTTCAATGGGCGATTTTTCCAGTGCAGTGTCTCCTCATATGAGTGTCTCTGATTAAACCATGCCAACATGATTACCCTAGCAACCAGCATAGCAACCACCATATCCACTGTAGCAGCAACCAACAACCACCTTAATTGGCAACCATTACCATAATGCTAACCTAGCAACTTCCATAGCAACCTACATGATTACCTTAGCAACCAGCATAGCAACCTATTTAGCATAGCCACTATATCTTCCCTAGTAGTCTAGATGCGTACGCTGGCGAGTCATGCTGGTCCGTCTAGCCTCTCGCTCATGTTTTCTTTTGTGTTGATGTTATGTTTTGTTCCATCTTTGAATCTAATGTTGAACTGGAATGCCACCGACATTTGGAAGCACTTTTTTCAATGCGTTTTGTAACTAATCTATCACTCTTTTTAAAGTCTGGCCTGCAACACCAAAGCCAACTGTCAGAAGATTCTGGACTGGCTCACCTGTGTCGATAGCGGCCTTCATGAATGCACTAAGTGAGCAGCATCTGGTCAGGGACCTCAATGGGTACAGCTCTAAACTCTGTGTAACCGAAGAGCTGCCAAACTGCCTGCCCCGATCGATCAGTGTCTAGATGACGATCTGTGCAGAATGGGGGTCATCCCTATGTTCCCTGGGTCCTAAGTTCCCCGGTTTTCCCAAAAAGAGTCCTATGTTCCCCGGTCACAATACATATCGGGAAACATAGGACCTTTTTTTTTTAAAAGCGGGGCACATAGGACCCCTTCTAAAATCTAAGAAAAAAGGGTCCTATGTTCCCCAGTCCCATACAAAGTGGGGAACATAGGACCCGGGGAACTGTAGGTACGCCCCCTATGAATGCTAGCTAACAGGACTGTTGCTTGCACAGTTGATGAATTTTGCGTTTGCCAGGATAGGAGAAGCCGCTCAGATCAAACGACCTGAGCTCTTTAGATCTAGCAGCCTGGTGGGACCGTTCATGTCAGGCAAGCATTGCCTTTTGGACATATTGAGCATTTTTGTTTGACTATGTGAGGTGACTTGTTCATTTGTTTACTGTCTAAATGTCTGTGTACAGGTACACTGGCGAATCACGCCTCTCCGTCCAGCATTTTGTTTGTGTTTATTGTCAATTATATATTAATATGTCTGTTTATGTTTGTGTATATAAAAATGTGCTTTATAAACACATGTGACTTGACTTGCCTAGTAGGCCTACCACCATAGCAACCATCACAATTACCCTAGTAACCATTATTATTACATTACACTTATAGCAGACACCTTTTTAGTCCAAAGTGACTTACATATGTCAACTATATTACAAGGGATTACATTGTTACAGTAGCCTAGGCGTTCCCATCCTGCCTTGCGCGGTGATTTGATTCACGCTGCTAAGGCAGTCTGGAAACTACCGCCCTCATTTTTGCCTGAGATAGGGGACCAATCATAGCTTGACGAGCCAGACCCACATCAAGATGTAGGGTCTGGGAACTCACCGTCAGGGCTCAATCGGAGGGGTGGGATAAACAGTTGTCTTTCAAATTCCCTCTTTGCAATAGGATAACGCTAAACGAATTATCTTCTTAGCAGGTAGCAGGTTGCGCATTTACCGTCGCAACTTCTGGTCGCATGTCAGTCACCATTATGTTAAGCCCGCCCACCGACTTTATACACGCTGTGATTGGCCCGCTTGATTTCCAGTTCTCAGCTCCTATCCTAAGCTCTATGGATCGTGCCTAGACTGCCCCATCGGCCAAATTACATTTGCTGCCGCTAGGGGCGTCTAGATATCTAGGCTAGACCAATCACAGAATGGGGGAAAGCAAGGCGATGATGAGCTATGCACAGACACGTGATAGACATGTGCCCAATGAACGGATTTGGGCATTTTTTCAGATACGAGAAAATGAACGTCTGGTTGCCACGTCTCATTTGAGAAGTGGGCACTAGCCAGGCTATTGTTACAGTGTCCCCAGAGCAACTTGGGGTTAAGTACCTTGCTCAGGGGCACAATGGTGGTAGCTGGTAGCTGGGAATTGAACTGACAACTTTCAGACTACTGCACGCTAGTCCAGCCCCTTAACCACTACACTACCACCCACTAACATGATTCCCCTAGCAATCAACATAGCAGCTGTTGTATTTTGCATAGCCACCACATCTATCCTATCCTAGCAGCAGCGTAGCATAGCATCCATTTAAGTTACCTTAGAAACAAACTAGCAATTACTATCGTAACTTACCAATCACTCTCAACAGTCATGCTCACTAACAACTATTATAGCAACCACATTATTTAGGATAGCAATCAACATGTCTACCTTAGCAACACCATAGTAATTATTTTTGTAGCCTACTGGTAATTCCTTGGAGTTAAATTTCTATGTTTAAATCGTTATTACTACCTGCACCAAGTAAAGGAGGTTCTGTTTTCATCAGGGTTTGTTTGTTTGTTTGATATTGGAGGACAAAAGATCTAGCTATGTGGTGAATGTCATGTCTAATTTCATTCCAATTTCACAATGATCATGGAGGATAGCCTGGTTAAAACCAGACCACTTCTCAAATATCAATTGCTAACAGGTTTGTCTGGGTTCTCCCAGACTACATGGAGGATATTCTGATGAAGAATTCTGCTGTTGTCACCATCATAACCATAGCTGATTCAGCCAAGTTCCAATTGAACTGTTGACAAAATTAACTTTAAGATGGCCTATCGTATTGTTGCATTTTAAGAATTTAACGTTGTTAAAAAGTCACAAGTAGTTAATACTCATATTTCAAAAGTACAGTATGTCTTTCAAATGTAGTGGAGTAAGTCACAAGCTTCCAAAAATAATTAATACTCAAGTACAGATAGTCAAAAATCATACTTAAGTAGAGTAATCAGGTAAATGCACTTAGTAACTGTCCACATCTGTCAATTAGAAGTTGCTCACAGGATTTGTGAGAACTGTCACTACTCACAACACAAACAAATCTCAACTGTTGGCACACTCTTTATTGTTTGTCGTAGAACATGTTTCAGATTTTGAAACAGGAGCTGTGCACAGGAATCCCCATCTCCCAAACTCTTACTGGGGACACCAGACTTCACGTTATGCAGAAAGCATCATTGTGACTTCATTCCTTTCAAGGTAAATCTATTAACTGCGTGGGAAGAAAAAGAACAAAAATACAACAATGGCAACAGAAGTTAAGAAGTTATTAATTCGTTCCTGAGAACGAGCTAAAGTCAGTGGGGATTTCACTTTGGCTAATGGCTATCAACGTGAAAGTTTAAAAAAGAAAAAAAGAAAAAAAGTCATGCTGAGAACAACAATTATAATATAAAAATATTTAATTAAATACCAACCCTACCTCCCCTCATTTTATAAGCAACATGTTGAATCACAATGCTTAAGTTGTTCAATAATATATTTCTGTTCTATAAAGCTTGAGGTGGTCTCTTTCAAAAGGATCAACTATGTTAGGCTGCTAAAGAGCCCTAACTCCATCAATATACAGTATGTAACTCAAAAGATCCACCCTGACCATAACTAATCCTTGATTGAGAGATCACCCCTCACTCAATACTGTGTACTCTCAATACAATCAATGAGTCTCTAATTTTGGCATGGCTGTCTCCATGTGTACAACCTAGTACCAAAATCAATTTCAAGTTGTGCAACTCTATTCAAACAAAACCATCAAAATACAATTCATTGTATTATCTTACAGAATTATCTACAAAAATGGGTTTAGTAAGACTAAGTTCTCTTTACAGCAATTTCATTATACTTTTACAGACCAAAAGAACTCAACACCAATGGGTTCCATGGTGAAACAAAGAAATGTTAAAACGCATTGTGCTGAACTTGCCTTGGCCTTCAGTATCTACACTTCCCTAAAATGGCATATTTCTTCACAGTTGACTGCCCAGGCATGAACAGCCTCCTGTCCCTTACTTTAGACTTGAATTGTTTGGAGGAAATGCATCATTAAGCACTACTGACTTGAAAGAAGCGCTTAGTGAGGGGTCACTGACTCTCCCACGGGGAGTCTACCACTGGACCAAAACAGAAATCATGTCGTCATGTACCACAGCCATGTTCATGGCATTAAGGTATACACTGCCTTCCGATTTAAAGAGCATTTTTTCCATGATGTCCAAAGGCAGAATCAACCGAGGTACCCAAACACAGCAAGAAAAATCATAACGTTCTGTAAATTTGGTGCATTATTCACAGATTAATTCTTGACACAGAAAAACCCCCCATTATACTCAAGTTCATCAATTGCTTGTGGAACATTAAGAAACAAAATACATTAACATGTAGCAGTTCAACTACAACGCAGTCTATTAATAAATAAGACCTGGAAAAAAATACTGCAGGCCTTCTCTTTAAATCCATGAGAATAGCAGTGACGTTGTCCATCCAGGTAAACTCATGAGCATACAGTACATATGGAGTCCTCAGTCAGCCTCAGTAGCGCTCATGAGCTCTGCACGTCAGCAGTCCCGCTCACCTCAACGTCCATTGGCTCCTCGCTGTTTCGCAAATCAGCTCCGTTTGTCTGATGGCTGACTTCTGGCTCCTTGTCAGATGTGTGCGTCGCAGGCGCAACGCTCACTTTCGAGGTCGTTTCCCCATTGTCTGTTTCATTAGGTGTACTGCTAAAGTCTGTCCTGGGCTGCTTTTCAGCACGTTCATCCACAGTCCTCCCGACGCGTTTGGCAGGTGAGGCCTCCCCTAAACACTGGGCGCCCTGGTTGGGCTGAGAGTCTGCGGGCTCAGAGGGGCTTTTGCTCTGACAGGGACTGCTTGGCGGTTCTGGTGTGACCCCGTTGTCAGACGCCACTGTTTCGCTCTCCCTTTTCTTCTTCGGCGGCTTCTCGAGCTCTGGCTCTGACGCGGAAACCTCCTGGGAGTCGAGCTTGCTCTTGCTAGTCTCTGTGGGCGCCTCCTTCAGCTGGCCGCTGTCTTTGAGCTCGTCGTCTTTGCTCTCCTTGTCCTTTGCAGGACTGGCATCAGAAGAGCTGGATTGCTCCATCTCGCCATTCTCGCTGCTGTTCTTTATGCCATTGGCGAGAGGACTCCCCGACAACGACTTGTCAGGAACAGACTCGGCCAGAGACCCCTCCGAAGGTCTCTCTGCATCCACACTCATCGAATTATCCTCTTCCATTTGACTCTGAGTGTCCGGCGCGTCCTCCATCGGCTTCCCTTCCCTTCCAGGCTCCGTGTCCTTCGCCTTCCCTTTTGAACGTCCTTCGTCCACCACCGCACTCTCTCCATTTCCTGCAGCCAACTCTTGTCGCTTCTCGGATTTCTTCTTGAAGAGCTTCTGGACCTTTCGGGGACACCAGACGAACTTGTCCTTTGGTTCGTAATGCTGGTAGGCATAGCGAAGGAGCTTCTTGCGCTCGCGCTTATCCCGGACAGCAAACACAAAGTAGTCGAGGACACTCCGCTTAACGCTGCTCAAGTTCTTCCTCACCAAAGTCTCCTCCAGGAAGAAGTGAACAAGATGGGGCTGGAAGTGCTCAAATCCCAGCTCTCCGAGGCTCTTCAGGATGCGGGTAATGCGCAAGTTGTTGTGCATATTCCTGGAGAATAAGAGAAAGAACTACTTTAATTAATGATGCCAAAAGCATTTCCGTAAAATTCTCTTGTCTAAAATGAACATCAGCAAGAAAATATCAGTGTGCAGCAACAGAGGCCAGATACCCTTAATGAAGAGCAATTTTCCTACTTTCTGCATTCAAAGCCAACTTCAGCCAAAGACTTGTGGCATGTCTATTAACAGGTACACAGGTATCTCTTTTGCAAAAGGAAAGCCGACATAGTCTACAAAGATGTGTGGGAGGATCTTCCAAACGTGCATTTGAAAGTCTCATCATTTGCAGCCACTAATTAATTAATGTCTTTCTGTCAGCATAGTAGTGCATGAAAATGAACCTTTGAGCAGGCAGAACTGATTAAGGACATCCTGCAAACTTAAAAAGTGGTGGATGCAGGTCCCTAGTGACAACTCAGCCTGACACACATCAGCTGCATACATGGTGCGACAGCAGAGCATCTGAAAGGACCTTGATTGCAGTGTCTACTAAATCTAGACGCACCCTAGCGGGATGGTCTAGGGTCGCACCGTTAAAGGCCAAGCCTGCGTTCGACATCAGGCCAGCCTGTCCAATCCGAACGCTCTATCTGTGTACAGAGTCCTTGAGCCCGTCTTAGCACGGTGACGACAGAGCAGCGAGGCACCTTCAGCTTCCGATATTGACGCCAAGGGGCTTGACCATGTGTCCTCGTTCGACGAGTTGGGTGTGAGACCGTGTTGCAACAATGATAGAGAACAACGAAAGATGGATGAGGCTAACGAAGCGAGCTCGTTTGAATTGGCTTTGAAAGAGTTAGACTTGGGCTTTTCTTTGAAGGTTGAGCAGAAAGAAGCATTCAAGTCATTCGTTTTAAAGAAGGATGTATTTGCCGTTTTGCCGACCAGCTACGATTGGTCACAAGTGCTGGCCTATTACGTGCAGGGTAGTTTGAAAGACACCGGTTCATCCCACCCACAGGCTTCAGCTCTGTGAATGGTCTGACTCCAGACTATACATTTCTGTATAGTTTGGCTTGCCAGGCTAGAGTGTCTATTCACATATTAATTATAGCCTTGTCCTCCTACTCTTTATTGTGACAGTGTTGGAGTGGATGAGGACTAACCGCTCAAGGTTGGCAAATCTCTCTCTCCAGTTGTCGGCGCGCTTGACCTCCCCACGCGTCTTGTCCGTCAGCTGGATGCCGTAGAAGCCCAGCATGAGCTCGTACGAGTCCACCAGCCTGTCTCTGGCTTCCTTGCTCTCCCTGAATGCCTGCGGAAATCGCCACCAAGAGCGAGGGTGTGTGGAGGAGAAAAGGTATTTCAGTCAGCCCCACATAAATCACACACAAATGCACTCAATTCCTTTCATTAATTAGCAACCCAATCAGATTACTTATAATATATAAAGTATGTAAATAATAAGCATGTGATATTCAAAAAATGCAAACTTCCTTCTGCTTTTCAATGAGCTTGTGTTTCATAGTCAGGGTGGAAACTAAAGTCTTGATGTCTTTTAGTATGGTACTTCACCCACCTGAATTTCCTTCTTTGTGAGTTCTGACGCCATATAATTAACTCCGGGTTCACGCAACGGAAACAGCCTGGGGGGGATAGCAGAAGAATAGCAGAAGAAGAGCTAAAATGTGACTACTCATTGCAATAATACAATAATTCAACAGTGTTGCTTAAAACACTGCAGTTCATCAGGATACAACCAAAGCATTTTTCTTTTTCTCTGCACCAGTGTTTTCAGGTCAAGTCTTGTATACATGTTAAAAGTTTCCATCTAAGCAGGAGACCCACATGCCCACTTCAGAGCAGGGCAGAGGTTAAACTGATCCAGCTAGACACAACAAACTGACTCATTGTCTGTCTGAGCAAGGACAGAGGATTGATTGTGGTGTGAGAATATCTAGAGCACTGCTGGCTCTGTAGTGCCTCCACTGTGGCACATCGGAGTATGCCCTAGCAACAATCCACACCTACTATGACAGTACGTTCTCAAAGGTGACAAGACACAAAACATAACGCTGGTCTTGCAAATGGGACTTCTAGTCTTCAGTAAGACAGTACCCAGATACCGTAAAACTCATTTAGCCTACAATATTTGCACTTGTAATTTCATGATCAAATGATGCATCCAAGGGCATAAGGACTAAGGACAGAGAGACCTTACCACTGAATATAGGAATGCACCCTTTCCAGTCTCTTGTAGTCCGTCTTCCATTCTTTATGAAACATCTCTATTGACACATCTGAAAATAAACATCAGAGTAGCATTTGCTCATCACTTTGCCAACACCCGACTACAAAAATGCAATACATCCTCAAACAAAAGGCACCCACCATCAGGAGAAGAGGGGATTTCATTTAGATAGAATTTCAAATTTGTCATCCTTTCTTCTGGGCATTCATCATCATTAATGTTCTAGGGAAGGATAAACAAGTTGTAGTACATTAGTGGGGTGACAGACATTTCCATTCTATTGTTGACAGGTGAACAGGTGAACAGAGACAATATACACAGTGATTTAAAGATATGTGACTCACTGGATACCCATGTCGGTAGTTCTGCATATCTTTAGCTGCCCTCAGGTTTCTAGAGGAGGAATTAGACCACTGTGGAGGAAACAATACATTAATACATAAATAACACAACTAGTTCTCAACATTTGCATTTCATCAACATAATAATAATAAATAAACAAATAAATAAACTATCATATGGTCAGATTATATTTTGTCCAGGTTACATCTCATGGTAAATCCAATGGCCAGCCCACAGTGGTTTGCATTTAGAGGAAGTTAACTAAATTCCTCACTATTTGCCCATACCGATCATTCTCCTCTTGAAGTGCTACATTTGTCTTTCTGGCATGGACTCTAGAGTCAGGGGTAAAGGGCATTCCATTGCCATCCCAATATCAACTGAAAGCCCTGCGGTCTTCCTCTCTGACCCCACACGGATCAAGTAACAAGGCAGTTGACAGTTGTAGTACAGTTGTCACAACAAGCTAATGTATAGTTTAACACTAATACATAAGCACTAGGTCTAGGTAGTCCTAAATGGTGCATGACGTTACTTTGCGCGTTGCGCATATCACATGACGTAGTCCATAAGAGCCCTTCCATTTATTCGTTCCCATTTTATTCATCTGCATTGAGTCATTTGACTGACACAAGGTGTCAAAATGCTGCAAATAAAACAGAATGCCGATTGCAATGCGGAATAAACATAAATGCTAGATTACAAATATTTGATGTGTAAATGGCTTGATATCTGTTCATTCAGTTCCTGGTAGGATGCTGTGTATGTAAGGACAGTTCACTAGCCAGCGGTTTACAGTCACAGCTTTAGATAGACGAATGCACTAATCGTTACCAAAGAAGCCAGAGGAATTCCTCATAAAACAAAGTGAGGCGTGAAACATTCAAATCAGGGAATCCTGCATGATTAACAAAGTCTTTTCGTGCAGCTTTGCTTTCGGCTGATTGAACACTTCCGGTAATGAATGCCACCAACTCCCAGTGGCAATGGTGGCTAATTGCTAGTGTGCTAGCAGATCAGATACTGAGACAGGACTAATTAACCAGTGCGTGATAACAAGTCATTGTATGATGAATTAAAGATGCAACATTGATTTAACAAAAAGAAGATCCCGTTTAAATGCCGACTGGCCAGACAATAACTAAAATGTTTCGATAGCGAGTTAGCATTTGGATAGCTAACTGGCTAGCTAGCAAGCTAGAAAGCTGCATAACCAAGCCTCTCAGTTGACAAACAATAATTCAACTGGCAAGGTGGTCCACATTTGCGGTAATATTGGTTTGTGAAAAATAACTTACACCTCCAAGAGCTATCGTTAAGAATACACCAATGACCACAACAATTCATAACAACCTCCACAAGTTACCACCCAAAGACCGTATCAATATGAACATAGAATATCGAAAGACATACAAAGCCCGTCTTGGGTTTTTTAGTTTTGTCCTGGCTTGACCGCCGGGTTGTATTTTCTCCAAAGTCATCTCCATCGCTCTCTGTGTCCCAGGTCGAATCATACTCGCAAACCAAATCGTCCTCCATCACTGAGCGCAATGTATGTACAAATTCAGATAACTTGCTTGTACGCGCAAAATCAACTTTTGCACGATCCACTCCTGGCTCTAAAGGCAAAAAATGACCACCCGGTCCTTCTGCAACAAATCCCCGAAAATTCCATAGCCAAACGGGCACAGAGTGAAAGTGATGCAGGAGAGAACGTGGGCCCTGTGACAGTGGCTAACGATTGCTAAGTTAGCGCTAGCATGGCCAGAGTGTGGTGCCCTCTTGTCACATGGTTCTTAAAGAGGATGTACAATTGTAAATGCAGCGTCTAGTCTGACTGACCTTCATCTCAAATAGGTAGAATTCATTAGGCGGTTTTCAATATCACATAAACTAGCTGAACACAACGGCCAGGTATTTTCGCTCATTATTGTGCAAAATGTAAAGATTAAAGCATTTAGCCCTTATAGGCCTGATAACGTTATTTATTATTATTAATGTTATTATTATTATTATCATTAGTCTGCATTTGCACATCCACGAGATGAGCAGTTACCAGAGATTACTGCAGTTGGCCTAGGGGCCAATTAGGAAACCTGCCTGATCAGGGCCACATGCAGCCCTTAGCTCGATGGCCCCTGCTTTCTCTAAAAATGGAAGTTATAGTTTCAGCTTCATGCAGAGTATGGTGAGTATACACCTTTTAGCCTAAACCAATGAGAGTGGCATCTGACAGCAAGCAACATCAAACAGGGTGTCTATTGACAGTCAGCTGAAGGAGTATTCTTGCATGTGAGACCGTGTGCGCAGAGATCAACCAAACCTTGCTATACTAACCTGTGTGTGAAGCAGAGTAGGCTACATGCACTTTCCTATTATTTGAACTCTAGGCAAAGTGAAATAACTTCACTATGGTCTAATATGACTGAACAGTTCTACAATAATTTCATTATTGACTGACAAGGGGTTACAATTGAAGAAGAAGAAAAAACAACCCAATAATGGCAGAATGATTGAATAAAAATTAGGCCTATATCTTTATTCTGCTGACGTGTTGGACTTAGAAGGGCTGCTGCTGTGCTCTATGCGCCTTAAGGTTTAGACTAGGTTTTCTTGGTCAGTGGCGTAATAATTTTTAGAGGGTGCAAGGTACCAATTTTTGGATTATGCACCAGACCACACCTATTTCTTTAACTGACACACCTGTGGGTGCAATGCTCAATTAAAGTGGAGTGCATGCCGAAAAATTCATCTGGTTATTCCACCGAATCGGTGCCTTTTGTGTTGTGTAAAACATAATCAGTTCTAAAGTTGCTTTAACAACAACTTTGTGTAATTTAAAAAGCTTAATGTTACAGATCATATGCATCAATATAAGACCAAGTAAAGCCAATAATGAATATCATTTTAAATAAATAATCAAAAATGATCTCAATGCAAAGCAATGGTTTTTACATAAATAGATATGTTTTCGTAGAAAATATAAATAATTTATCATTGTCCCAAATTGAATCTCAGTCCTACTTTCACCAAAGAAACTCTAAAATAACGAGAAGTGACAACATTTAAGTGACATTAAAGAAGCATTTAAGTGACATTAAAGAAGCATTTAATTAAATTGAATTTATTCTATGTTGAGCCATAAAATATTCAAGTTAACATGAACTTGAACATTGATCCTCATATACCTTGACACTTCCTGATAATTCTTCTTTGAACATTGATAACTAAACCCTATCCTGGTGCTACTACAACTATTACTGTTTACTAACTTAATTTCCTGAAGCTGGCATGGATGCTGCAATTTTACTGAAACATCTGATATTTATTATATGATTGACTCATTTTATTGCTGTATACTTTCTCTGTATTGAACAGCTTTCATTTTATTCTGAGGTTATTAGTCATTATAGTTATTATTGCATATCTTTGTATCTTGTTAGTCACCCATTATCAAGCCAGCTGTAATATTGTAACACAAATATGAATGCATAGGCCTACCTCAGGGAAAACACTGCATTCCAAGATTTACTTAGTTTATCTGTGCTCTGTCTTCTTTCTCAGCAAAGATAGTTTGGGCTATTTCAGCCTTACGTCACTAACTTCTGACTGTACTCCCCATAAACCAGCCCCTCACCACAGGGAGCAGAATATCACTCAAGGCATGATGCATGGTGCTTAATCTGTCAAAACCCACATCATGGCTTTCAGCATCTGAGTGACTGCGTAGCAAGCACTTTGAGCTGACAACACTCTGCTGATGACGGTATTTGGGGCTGCTACAGTATACTGAGAAACAGGTTAACAAATGGATTTAGAAGATATCACTTCAATGGCCGAGGGCTGAAGTGGAGCTATCCAAAAAGAATATGGTGTTAGAATATAATTGGATTCCTCTCAGAACACAGGCATACATTCTGTCCATTGTTGTGACATTAATTCGATGGTGAGGAAGTATATCCATGTTTCAAGTTACATGTGCCAGCTGAACCATGAAAGGCTATAAATAGCATCATTCGGCATCAAGGGGACTGTGATGTTGAATGCCCCCCTGCTTTCAATTTCTATTTTTAGCTCTAGTTTCCGTGGAAACAGTGGGGTAAGGAGGTGGGGGCACCAGCCTTCACTGTTTAGGAGCTTATTTTACCATCACTGCAGCTGGGCTTCTTCTGGCAGAGTCTGTAACTTCATGAAGCTACTGCTTTAAATGTCACTTTAGAATAAAATAAGTAAGTATTTATATGTGATTAAATGACTGTCAACGTCACTGTTACTGGGATCCTGATGACTATATTTTGTAGCTGTTGGGGATGAAGGCACGTAAGGTAGAGTGATCCTTACCTGTTTTAACTGTATGTTCCTTTTCAACTTAAGCTGTGTATTCCAATTTTGTAAACATTTTTATCGTATGTTTACGTAGTTGGGTATTTCATATTTCAGATCATATTGAAATAGAGACGTCTAAAGAGGCCTGCAATCTTTTTCACTTTTTATTGCCCACGTTTGTGAAGAGATGCTGTCAAAGATGCCTTGTTAATGATTTAGTAGCCTGTATCCTATTCTTTAAGCTATAAGCCTGCCCTGCTACTGGTAGTAGTAGTAGCCTACATTTTAAATACATTTGCCTTTCTAAGGAGACATCATCACTCTTCCATCTTTGACTCTTCTTACTGTTCTTCTCCAAATTCCTCTGCCCTCTGTCAGAGTAATAACATAACCCACTGTTTCCTTAACCATGGTAGGATGATCTCTCTTTCAACTTCACCCATTGTCATTGGAGCAAAGAAGCTTCACAAGTTGTTCCATCATTTGCATATATTTGAAAAAAATAGAATAAATAAATAATATATATATATATAATGTATATATGCTGCCTCCAAAATTCTCTCAAGATTCTCTTGTGTTGGTTATCTGTTTATGATTAGCCTGTTCTGCTGTTGGGATTGGGAATGGAATTTCTCTCTCACCCTGCTGAAACACTGTTTTCTCAAGGGGGCTTTGCAGTTTTACAGACTGAGCCACTCTCCATTCCCTTGTTAGTCACAGACAACATGATACAGCTCACTCTTGAGCCATGAGGGTGTGAATGCCCTGGATACCACCCTGGTTGGGCAGCCAATGGTGTTGCAGGGCGAGGGTTATGGGAGGAAGGCTGAGGGCTCCAAGAAGGCTTTTAACACCACCGCTAATACCTGTCAAGAGTACTGGGCTTGAGGAGGAGGACTACACTGCTCTTGAACATCAGGTTGGCGGACACACAAAACAAATGAAGGGTCATACTCACCATACTTCAATGAATATCACTTTCTGGATGTTGTCTTGAACAACTGCTACAAACACATTCGAGTGTACACAGACTGCACACACTAAAGTATCAACATGTTCGTTTTATGTTAAAAGACTTACAAAGTATACACACTGCACATATATATATACTGTATATATATATATGTATATATAGTTACAGCAAACTCTTCTGACTCATGCACTCCACTATTTTTTAAAAACCTATATTTTGGGAAACCTTCAAAGTAAGTTATGCCATGGAAGTTGTGTGCAACTGAATGATGAGATTACATGATCTGATTACATGATCTGCCTCTGAACAGTTTGATTCCCCCTGCCCTCGAGAGTGAAGATGAAACAGTCTCCTTTTCTTTCTAAACAAAAAATGCTGCTGATGGAAGAAAATGAGAAAGGGTGGCCTGAGTGGGTCCAGCCTGAGATCGCAAAAAATGAAAGATATTGGCAAAATCAGAAAGTGGAAAACTGCCATATAAATAAATGATAGCTTTAGCAAAATGCTGTGAGATAAAGCAAATGAGCTTATGAGCTGAAAAATGGAAAGGATATAAAGGATGGTGTTTACTGGATCTGAATCTGAATCATGGCAGACTCATATCATCCACCATGAATGTATGATCTAATGTGACCTTTCATGATGTATCAGTGATGATTATTATAGGCCTATTGCTATTGAGGGAAAATGTAACACCAATCCCCAAATGTGCAATAAGCTAATAACTGCTCTTTGGGAGAAAAAAAAAAAATCTCTGTTTACAGAGGCAAAGCAAGGTCAGTTTGATTATGGTGATATTTCACTATTTGAGAGCTGCACTCACTAAATACAGACTGAAAAAGTGTTTCAGGGGTAATATATGTATTACAGGCCTTGCTCAAAGTCAGTTATGCCTTGGAACAGAATAAATCCCAAAGCATCACAGAAATCTCTGCTCATTAACCTTATCTGTACCCAGAGCATGTGTAATGACATTTATGTGACTTAAAACTATACATTTCTCGGTCTCCATGGCAACCAGAGGGGTACTGGTTCAGTTGAACTGAGGAGAAACTACAAAGACCATGGCATAAAAGATAACTACCTACGTAGTATAGGCTGTGTGAATAGGCACACAACCAAAAGGTGAAGTGAGTGCTATTTTAATGCCCTTTGCAGTTGTCATGTTAAAGCTTGTGTGTGTGTGTGTGTGTGTGTGTGTGTGTGTGTGTGTGTGTGTGTGTGTGTGTGTGTGTGTGTGTGTGTGTGTGTGTGTGTGTGTGTGTGTGTGTGCACGTCAGGGAGGTCTTTTCTGCCAGTATGACAGCTGCTAAATTAAACTCCTTTACAAATCACAGAAAAATGTGTTCCAAGTCCTCAGGACAAATATATGGCTCTATGAGAAAAATCTAAAATATTTATTACATTTTGGGATTGCTATTTCAGTTATCTCCCATGGCAGAGACAGCAGTGATGACCACAGTTTGTGTTACAGTACCTCAGGAATAGAGGCCAATGCAATGCAAAAAACTAGGATTGGGAAAATGCAACATGTATGGCTACACTTATGACCCTGCAGTTGTATAACACAGTAAACCAGTCTGATCTCAGTCTATTTTGTGTGGTCACAGAGGGAAAATGTGGCTTGTCTGAGGAACAATGTTGCTCCTTTGAATAAAGCGGAACTTCAGAATTATGAGTGTACACAGTATGTGTTCACATCTGATTCTGCCTGACCACATCATCCTTTTGACACCCAGTGCTAAGGTGTGTAGTGTGACCATGCTGTATGTGCCACGCCAGATAAATATGAGGTCAAGAGTTTATTCTGCATAAGACTCGGATGGTGCTAAAAATGCCATCTAATGGCAAAAGCAGCCCCGTGGCTTATTGGTTTTAACGACACACACGTCATAACAAATCAAAGTCAATATGCCCACACGCCGTCTCATCTCCCCCCACAGTCCCCTCAGTCTGCCACAGCGGTGGACGTGTGTGTGAGAGAGACAGATATGTTAGTAGAACCTGGTAATTACAGGACATGAGTCATAAGAGGCATGTGCAAAAGCAGCTTGGTCTGAGTTCTCTCCTCTGTCTCTCTCTCTGTGTCTCCATAACACACTCTCTCTCTCCTCTCTCCTCTCTCTCTCTCTGTCAGTTTCTCTCTCTCTCGCTTTCCCTTTCTTTCTTTCTGGTGAGATGTGGCTATTCCACCTATCCTCCTCCACTCTACATTCTAATTTGGGTAGACTGCTCTGAGGGGGCTTAATTTTCAAAGCACTTTCTTCTGCGTGAAATTTGCATTTCTATCCAAGGTTGATGGATCAGCTTTGCTCGGAGGAAAATAATGCTGCGCTTCTCACCCTCCTGTGTGTCTGGTGCCAATGGACTCTTATCTCTTGTGTGTGTGTGTGTGTGTGTGTGTGTGTGTGTGTGTGTGTGTGTGTGTGTGTGTGTGTGTGTGTGTGTGGGTTGAGGGGAGAAAGCATGACGTGTTGCAATTCGCTGGATCAGCTGTGCCTTCAGAGGGCATTCACTGAAAATACTGCAGAGTAACTCATTTTGTAATTCATCTCCAAAATGAAAACATGAAATGTAATTGTTTTAGACATAGCACCACATAATTAAAAAAAATAATACCGATATGAATGTTTGAATTTGGTAGGATTTTAAATGTGAAACATTCATATTGTGTTTACTTATAAATGACCACTATATAGAGTGTGTTCATCATCACAGTCTTTGCTGTTTTCAACTCAGAGAATGGAACTTGAGGGAGGCACTTGATTGGTTGTGATCCATATGTAATGGATGGCACGGAAAGACTTTGTGCGTCCTTGTCTGTGAGGAAAGCTTTATTAAAGTTTGAATAACTGCATCTGAGCTAAGCCTGATGACCATGAGGCATGATACAAAAACAGCGGAAGGATCTATTGGACCCGCTGGGAGTGCAAAGTGTTCTGTTCTACCTGTGGCTGGGCACAATAACCTCTTCTTCTCCTGTTGCTCTTCCTCTACCTGGCTTCTCATTAAACAAACAGGCGCAGTTAGTCCATCGATTGGCTTTTGATCGTTTACGGGGCACGAGCACAACCAGTCCAGGTTTGCGGCTGCTGGCAGGCCCCTTCGGTTTTGTGCCTGTTTGATGGAGCGTCTCTGTTTTAATGACACTTTGATTCTTCCAGCCCCCACACAACCTCCCTCCTCACGACTCTCTCTCTCCGGTGCTCCTGTTGGCCTGTGGACAGATGAGCTCTTATTCGCACTCGCTTACGGCTCTGTCTATCCAGTTCACAGGCCCACAGAAGTGGATTGAGGAAGGGGGGAAGGGGGGAGGGGGGCATTGATGGATGGCCATTACTGTGGCAGGTAGCGCCAGTTATCAGTCGAGATGTAATTGATTTAGTCGGCGCTGGTTTGGATCACGGCACAGGCCCGAGTGCTCATCATTAGGCACTTAAGCACGGAACATAAAAAGCCCAGGAGAGGATTAGGCGGTGCTCGAGAGCTGTACTCAAAAGGAGACAGAAGAACAATCCCAGATGCCATCTCCCTGGAAGAGCCTTGCCGAGGGATTAAAGCTGGTGACAATTTTCAAAAACAATTTAACATCTATCGATAATGGAAGTCTTACATTTACTTTTTTCCACATCTATCTTAGCCAAAAATGCCTGCTGGGATATAAATTTAGCACTTCCTCTGAATGACAATTTCAAGATAGAGACCTTGTTTTTTATAAGGTTAGGCAACACAGCAGACACTGATAGCTTAGGTCTGTGAACATTACACTCCAGTTCATTATTGACACCACAAAGAGATATTGCAGTTAACAATGGGTTCCTAAGTAGTGTGTGTGTGTGTGTGTGTGTGTGTGTGTGTGTGTGTGTGTGTGTGTGTGTGTGTGTGTGTGTGTGTTTGAGACTGTGTGTAACTAGCTGTGAGACCCAGATATGAAGCTAAAACTGAAGCTTGACATAGCATGTCTTTCTGAATTTTAGCACAATCTATTTTTATTCTCACAGACTTTTTTTCAGTATTTCTGTACCCTGTCTTTAAGTAGGATGATGAGGATGTCCTCAAGTTCTAAAATAGCACTGCCAGTGGCTCTCAGTGTAGGTAACTTGTTGTCTGTCCTATATGGAAAACTAGTTCAAAATCATAATATAACTACGAGAGCAATGGAACAACCTTTCAAGCACCTTAAATATTAACTCAATGTTTCAGTATCTAAAAAAGTAGCATGTGGAGAAAAATATCTTTAACAACTTACATCAATATTGCAGAGTAGAACTACATATCTCTACCCATCTTTCTATCCATTTGGCTGTGAACTATTACTCACTTTCAGCCCAATATACAGTAGGAGGTACAGTAGAAGGTAAAGGATTCAACCACCTGTTTCATCCTATCTCAATGCTGATTTGCACCATTTTATAAATAGTGTTGGCATAGCCTGACATAAAGGCATGCAAAATGTGTCACCTTGCAGATAAATGAGCCTCTTGTCAAATTTTCATAGGTGAGCCAGATTAACATTTGAAGGAAATCCATGGCACCATGTGTACATTTAAAGAAAGGATTAATGGTAGGTTGCCACTGATGTGTGTTGGAGTCAGTAGGATGGGGTAGGCATGGAGATTTTTGTAAGGTTTAAGAGGATTACAATTTCTACCTCTGAAAGACATTTTGAAGAGAAATGTCTAGGACTTTGTCGCCCACCATGTCAGCTACACCATGCAAAATTATAGCAACAGTTCTCTTTCAGTAATAAAGTCATGTTCTATGATATGGCCAAGTGAGCAACTGTTGCTCTGATAAAATATATTATTTCATTTCAAACCTGAGAACTAAACTAAAACATTCATTCACCAGTCGTTAACCCAGCTGGCCTTTAGGTGACCCTAAATATCCACGGAGAAAAGAGTTACATAACTCCTCAGTCGACCACGATACATAAAAAGGCTGAGTTAATGAGCTGCCACATGACTGCTTGCACTCAATATTGACGAACCCACCATGTGAGAATTATCAGCACCATGGTCAGCGACACATGAAGGCGCGCAGTCGCCTTGAGCACACGGGTGCGCACTGGCTTTGCAGACACCACCTGCAATGTCTGACATGTTTCTGTTCAAAAAACGAAGACAAGGATGAGCTTGACTAACTAGAAATGCATATTTAACGGTATTTGTGCAATCCGAATACATAGAGTGGACATTGGAAAAGGTTGACTAGCGTTAAGAAACACCATTCTTGCATATTACTTGTGTGGATATTAACTCATTAGATAATTAGCCTCGATTATCTAATGAGTTATGTAGCATTGCTGGGAAAATTAGATGATATGTAAAAGGAAGAGTTAATAAAAGGAAGGGACCAAAACTGGGGACCAAACAAGACCTTTGTTCTAAAGGGGGGTGTTTTTCTAGCCCTATTAAGAAGCTGGTTTGTGCAGTAAGGTTTTTGCATAAAACTAAGTAATCCTTCTTTTGAACAATGATTCCGCTTATTATATTTCACAGGAGTAGCAAACAAGGAAAATCTCAGTACTTTCTCGAATTGAAGTTTAGCTTTTAAAACATCGGATATTGGACCAGTCTGTGATAGGCTACTTCTCAGACCACTACAAGGGACAACTACATGGAGGAGTGGCGTAGTTCAGCGTGAGTACAACAAGTGGCATTGCACCATGATATCTGATTGAACGTAAATCACCACCCCTTCTGTTAGTTCGCTCTAAACTCTGACATTTGTCTTTTTGTCTGACATCCTAGGCACCGAAAATCGCGTAAGAATGAATTCCGTTTTGCTGCTTATTTTCTGACATCACCTGTGTCTTCTCCTCGCCTGTCCACGCCACTGAGAGTAGTCCCCGTGGCAGCTTGAACGCGTCAGGGGCAGTGATGCAGTGAATTGCACCACCTGTTTCGAGTATAACTCCAGCCTTTTTGTTTTAAATTTGTTTCGTTCCTCCTCTCCGCATGCACTCCAAGCGTCCCTGAGCGCACGATGAAGAAGCAGAACGTTCGGACCCTGTCTTTGATCCTGTGCATGTTCTCTTACCTGCTCGTGGGGGCTGCGGTGTTCGACGCGCTGGAGTCCGAGTCGGAGAGCTCCAGGAAGCGTATCTTGGAACAGAAACGCAGCGAAATGAAGAGGAAGTATCGCTTTTCCGAGGATGACTACCGGGAGATTGAACGAGTGGTTCTGCAGGCTGAGCCTCACCGCGCAGGCAGGCAGTGGAAATTTGCTGGATCCTTTTATTTTGCTATAACCGTGATCACAACCATAGGCAAGTGTGTTCTTTGAATGGTTATTTTAACTGAAGTAATGTAATTAACAGCAGTTCACAATCATGATATAACATATGTGTCCAATTCATTGACTTTTCAGTTATTGGCAATAAATATAAAGTAGGCCTACTTACTGTAAACGATTAACATATGTTTTGTGCAATACAAGTGTTATGCATGTGATAATGGGAAAATATGTTTCTACGTCGACAACAACTGTAATCATATTGGTATGCTTGCTCTGTCCATAAGAGGTCCCTCCTTCTAGGATGTCTCACTGGCTTGTCTGATACATGATCCCTTGGCTTTTGACATGTGGCCCCCAGCCAAGCGCGAGAGCTGAACGCGTTGTTTCCTTGGTGATCCATCTCTCTGCAGGTTACGGCCACGCGGCCCCGGGCACCGACGCGGGGAAGGTCTTCTGCATGTTCTACGCCGTGCTGGGCATCCCGCTCACCCTGGTGATGTTCCAGAGCCTGGGCGAGCGCATGAACACCTTCGTGCGCTACCTGCTGAGCCGGCTCAAGCGCTGCCTGGGCCTGCGCCGCACCGAGGTCTCCATGGAGAACATGGTGTTCGTGGGCTTCCTGTCGTGCCTGGGCACGCTGTGTTTCGGCGCCGCCGCCTTCTCCTACTTCGAGGGCTGGACCTTCTTCCACGCCTACTACTACTGCTTCATCACGCTGACCACCATCGGCTTCGGCGACTTCGTGGCGCTGCAGAAGAAGGGCGACCTGCAGGAGAAGACGCCCTACGTGGCCTTCAGCTTCATGTACATCCTGGTGGGGCTGACGGTCATCGGGGCCTTCCTCAACCTGGTGGTGCTGCGCTTCCTCACCATGAACACCGAGGACGAGCGCCGCGACGCCAGGGAGCGCGCCTCCCTCAAGAGGGGCCGCCAGGGGGACATGGGCCCCCCCGCGGGGAGCGGAGGCGGAGGAGGAGGAGGCGGCAGCCGGGACGGACACGCCGCCCGCAGCCACAGCACCCTCTTCCTGCCCATGGAGGAGGGCACCAGCCGGATCAACCTCATCCCCTCTCCGGCCGAGGAGCAGGACGACGCCGAGCACGTCCAGCGCCTCCACCTGTACCACCACCACCACCACCTCCACCACCACCACACGCCATCGCGGCCCCCGCCGTTGACTCTCCCGCGGGCCCGGAGTCGCTCAGGCCTGGGCTCCCTCTGCTCCTGCCTGTGCTACAAGCTGGGGGCGTGCGACAGCCCCCTGCCCTCGCCGCACGAGCACACGGGGGGACACATCAACTCTGTCTATTACAACTCCATCTCCTACAGGATCCAGAGTGGGACCCCCAGCCCCAGGGACAACACGGGGCTCTCTTCCCCAGGTAGTACTCTCTCCCCCGCCCACAGCTTCAGGGAGTACCCCCGCTCACGCAGGAAGTCCGTATAGCTCACTGCATTAGTGTTTATGTCTATGTGTATGTACATACTGTATATTTTATATACTGCACTGTACATATTACTATATTTTTCATATGTAGCGACAGAAACAGATAGAAATCTATGTACAGCTGAACACAAACAGCCAAATACTTTGCATCAAGCTGTATTCAGAATATTTGACAGTATTTCTTTTCTTCCAAAAGCCAAATGTATTCTTCCTTGCATACATGACAATATGCATGTATGCTCTACTCTTTACTCTCAAATAGATGTCATGGACTCTTAACAAAATACCCTTTATTTTACACAAGGTAGATACAGTCCTGGGTGAACATGTGTGTTGTATATCAGTGTACATGCATTTACATTTTGAAATAATAATATAAACAAAAATGGTACCAATGCCAGTACCATATGCTAATTGACAGCACCCTGCTACAACAGAGAGATCAAACTCTAGTATTACAACCAAAATAATAGCTTCTTCCATAGTGTTTCTATCTCCTTGGCACAAGCTCTAATAGGGGCTGACTGGGGAGAGTCTTCCTATTTGGGTTAAAAAGATGAGACATATCGCATCACCATGCTGCGCACTCCTGTCAGAAATCTGTCCTTTCATATTAATGAGAGGACTCTATGAGAATATTGAAGTTAGACCACTGAAATGGCATTAAATTATAGCCATCCATTCCAAGTACTAATTAATAACGTATCTTGTCTTCTAATTTTTCATTGGTTGTGAAAGATGCCCTGGCTCAGCGCCGCATGTTACCGTGGTCTCTAGCACTGACCCGCAGGACACATGCAGACATTCTTCCTCACTTTTGTATTAATGTGCACTCTCCATTAATGTGCTCTCAGAGATCGGTTTGTGACTGAGCAAATGTTGCATGTGCTTGATGTTAGATTCCACAACATGTGAGCACATCATACGTTACTTACCATGTACTCTGCTAAATAGAAAACCTGACAATCTTCAGGCCAGGCTTGCAGCTTGTAGCAGTTCGGAAACACAGATGCCATAGATGTCATGTGCTGTTCAAATGAAACACCTCTTGTAACGGGAGGCTAATCATATCGCGGAGCTGTCCTCGGATGAATTAAAATAACGGTGGTGTCAGTAAACATCTGGTCCAAAATAGAAAAGCTCGCTCTCAGCGGGGAGAGATGCTTGTGCCTGTGCTCTTCTCAGATGATGCTGTGAAAGTCATTTGCGGCCCGCATGGCACGCTAAACCAGTTGGCCCTGGGCATCCTGTGTGGCATGGTGTGGCTCACCTGCCATGTTATCCACACTCACTGAGAAATGTTAATGAGAGAGGGGGGCACTAACAACTCCCCGAGCTGCACCAGTGACGTTGAAGAGCCACAGAAGGAGCCTCAACCTGTGTTTCGAGTGTGTGTGTGTGTGTGTGAGAGTGCGTGTGTTTGTGTGTGTGTGTCTGTGCGTGTGTGTGTGTGCGTGTGTGTGTGTGTGTGTGTGTGTGTGTGTGTGTGTGTGTGTGTGACACGGAGAGGTGTGTAGGACTGAGCAGACAACTTCATAATGAGCTGGGATAGTGGAGGAGCTCATTGCGTGTTCTTTGGGGAGTTACAAGGGAGTAAAGGTTTGATGTGTTGTTTTTTTGGTTCATAATTGAAACTCTAGTGGGAGCAACCATAATGATGTCATTTGAAGAAGATCAAATTTACCAATATTTTCTTGCATTCTTGGAGTATTTTTTATTTCCAGTACATATTTTTTAAAACATACATACATACAGAAAGATGTAGGATTCACAATGCACAGGAATATTGCCACTTGTTACAAGTCATAGTGAATTATAGTATTGTTGTGTTTGCAGACAGAAGACAATGTATTGCTCTTTTAAACTCTTAGGACACTCTCTGAGGGAATCAATAATGTTCCCTTTTGTTTTGTCAACATGTAAATTTACAGTATGTTTTGGAGATTAGGCACAGTGAAAGCATGTGTTTACGAGCACATCATAACACAATGAACCAAATTAATCACCAGTGACGCTAATTGGACTTTAACTCTAAGAATTACCACTAATTCAAGTCTTTTTGTATGTTCAAGAGTGATATATTTTTTTCTCAGCACCTCTAGGTTTAGAAAAAAGGGAAGCCACTTGACTAAAATGGGAATAATGCTTCCCCCTGTGTGTGTGTGTGTGTGTGTGTGTGTGTGTGTGTGTGTGTGTGAGTGTCAGCGTGTGTGTGTGTGTGTGTGTGTGTGTGTGTGTGTGTGTGTGTGTGTGTGTGTGTGTGTGTGTCTGTGTCTGTGTGTGTGAGAGTGTGTGTGTTTACCTCTGTGCAGGTAAAAATAGAATACCTGATTGTACAATTATCACACCTGAATAAATCTTTCAGAGAAATGGTACTGTGCATGGCTCTAAATGAAACATTCCTGTCGGCAGATTGTATTGCATGGCTGGTTTGCTTCAGCAGAGGGACAACAAGTCAATGAGATTGGATGGTGCTCAGCATTCCATCTCTTCCTCTCCTCCTTCTCTCTTTACTCTGTTTCTTCTTTCGCTCCTTCACATTATTCTCTCTTATCTCATACCATTCCCTTTTGTGTACATAAATGCAAAAGATGTGTTATGCTTTTACTTGCCTCGTACTAACCAGGAAATATTGACATAGGCGCAGGACCCAGTTTTATTTGAATATACCAGCACATACTCATTGTATTTTGAATAGTCCTCCGTTTAAATTCTGAATGCCATTCCAGCTCATTTCAGAGAAGTACCTCTCCACACCATACGAGGCTTTTTATGACAGCAATTTATTCTCCTACAGATGGAGGTTTTATGAACTTGACAGAGGGACAGTCTCCTTATTGACTTCTCATCGAGGATGTAACAAATCATATTGATTACACTATCTACAATAGCAATGAAGAGGCAGAGAAACTGGGCGTGAGCACGGCCTCCCCTGAAATTCAGTACCCCTCTGCGGTCTCAATGTTCAGAGGGGCAAATCTGAGGCTTGTGATGCATTCGTGCACTCTCTATGTCTTCTGCGGAGTGTATCCATGGCACTTCACAATATCTATAGCAACAGATGCTTCAAATCTCTGACCTCTCAGTATTTAGCTTTTCACATGATATAACCTAGCTAGCCCTAGAATAATAGCTTCCCCTGGGGCAGTCGGTCTTAGCCATCTGCTTTCCTTAATCACAATTTATGTACTTTACATACGTAAATGGTAAGCATAACAAGGAACAGAATCTAAAATGGCAGTTTACAGTTGGTCTCCATCTGCTCATATTGCAAGGAAGCAAACACTGTTCTGTTTAAAGTGTAAACATGCTGTAGTCCTGCCATGTGACATTTAGAAAAAAAAAAAATCTTAACTGTGACTGCACATGCAGTAACTGCAGCTTGGTTTCCCTGGCAACAAAACTCCTAGGTTAACGCCACTAGTTGGATGACATGCGTGGTGTGTACGAGATCGAGAGGGTGTGTGAGAGTATCCGTAAGCGCAAGCACGCAGGAATGTGTGTTTAAATAAAAAAAAAACAGATGGGTGTTGGAGAGATAATGATATATGTTTGTGCTGCTTGTACGGTAATGCTGGTTATTATGTATGAGTGTATGATAGTGGTGTTGACTCGTTCGAAGCGTCGAGCCTTCAGCTCTCCACAGTGGATTAATGCACAATGACAAATCCTCAGGCCCCCTCGTGTGAGTGGGTGTTGATCCAGAGAATATCACAGTGAAGCAGAGCACAGGAGCCACAAGAGTAGCCAGATGCGCGCACACACACACACACACACACACACACACACACACACACACACACGCACCTCATGCCTAGCATGAGATAAGGGCTCTCTCTAGTGGTGATTCACTCTCCCAGTGCCTCCTACTCTGCTGATGGATCATTTTCAGTTTAAACCAGAAGGAGGCAGTATTGTCCCACACACAAAGCTCTCCATCCTCACTAGTCTCGCCAAGACTGGCTTGCTTGCTTAGGTGAAACTACTTTCCCAGCAAATTTAACATGTCTGAGGATTCAGCAGAAAGCCATCTATCAGCGAGCGCCGTTCCATTTATCAGTGGAAGCGGCGAATCTCATAATCACCGTCTGAAAGCGGCAGGCCTTGATGCTGCCTGCTTTGCTTCCCGACTCCCGTCGTCGTCGCCAGCGTCTCATGGCGGGCGCGTTGTTGTGCCATTTCATCATCCGTCGGGGTCAGACAAGGGCCCAGACTTCGAGCTCATCAATAAAGAAGTCTTCGGCGGACGACAGGAGATCATTATCGAACGTTTCGCACCTCTGGCTCCGTCCGCGGATCAAGTCCCCGCAAAGCCAGAGACCGAAGCGACCCCTGAGAAAGACAAATGCGAAAACGTTATTCACAATGAGCCACTAATGGCATGGCGCTCAGCAGAGCCGTGGACAATATTTCACAGATTCTTTGAGACATCAGAACACAGTGTGACAATGTCTGGCTCACCCTCCTCCACCAAATGCTAGGAATTCCTTGCCGCCGTTTATAAAGTAGGAGTTGGCATAGGTCCATCTGTAAACCTGTAAAAGGAAAAGCAATTTAGTCAAATGCTCCATAGGGTTTTTAACTTTTATGTTGAAAATAAAATGAACGTTTAAAACACACATTTCAATCTGATTAAGTCACAAAACGTGACATCCTCTAAGGTGGTCCCTTGCGGGAGAACAGTTCCACCACCTCATAGGCTGTGTCACAGAACTCTAATTAGGGAGAATCACCTGCAGGCGTGGACCAAAGGAGAACAGGAAACCTTGGCCTGTGCCATAGAAGGAGGAGCTGACTTTGAGAGGAGACGTGCAGAAAGCACCAAACACCTGGGAAAGAAGCACACAGCCACACACACACACACACACACACACACACACACACACACACACACACACACACACACACACACACACACACACACACACACACACACACACACACACACACACACACACACACACACAGGAGAGAGAGGGAGGGGGGGTCGCAGAGAGAGAGAGAGAGGGTTAGAAACACAATTATCTCACTAATTGTACACTTATTCATACATTCAACAAGTATGAACAACGATGTGTAATAAGGCCATAGCATAACCAAGCAGTTGACCAAGAGTCTGGACCTGTAGTCTGCTGTCCTACCTGTCCACGGTTGTCCCTGATGAAGATCAGCATGCAGCAGTCCCACTTCGCCATGTTCCTGTACAGCGTGCCAAGACTTCGACCGTGTCTGTAAGTGCTGTAGACCAGTGACCACTTGCACACCGTCAGAGCCACAGGAAGGTGTCTAGAGATCTGACACACAGAGACAACAACACACAGAGTCACACAGAGACAACAACAGTCATGATTGTGAGCCTTCCACAGCCGTACCCCTTCCCGTTTACAGAGAACCAGCCTTGCAACTTGCCCTTCTGCCACTTCGAATCACAACTTGCTTTATGGCAGTTGTAATAGCCTTTTATTTGTATGAAATCGTTTACTGTTACCTTCTCAGTCGATATGGCTCTTCGAAGATTATCTTTGACGGTTTGTAAACAAATCCGCCGGTACTGTGTCCCGGGGGAAGGGCATGAGCCATGAGTGATATTTTACAACAGTTGTGTGAACTACAAATTCTCCGCAACTGCGGAGGGAGCCTAGAAGCAACTCCCCCTCCCTTCAAAAACTGCATTGGATACCTTTAAAGTTCAAAAACATCCAGATTTCAATTCCACCAATTTGTTTCAAATGATTTCCCTCTCATTTAGCTATGGCCTTGAATGGTCTCACCACAACCAGAAAGTCAACATCCAAAGAGCCACTGGCATTCTGCACTGAGTTCCACGACTGTTCAGAATCAGCACAACCCTGTCTGTCGGGCCAATGCTCGATGCCTCAAGTTGTTTATACAGCAATTTCCTGTGTATTAGCTGCATTGTGTATAAGCCGCAGGACAGTATTTTATGCCAGTCAAAAAAACATATTAATACCATGTTCACTGCCCCTGTTTATTACCCTCATTGCTGAAGAAATTGTACAAAATCAATGCATAAGCTGCGGCTAATAGTTGAGAAATTACGATAACGCCTGTATACCTGCTGGACGTGATCGATGCGGAACAGCTGGCTCTGGTCGGCCACCGTGATCTCAAAGGAGGTGGCCCTGTTCCGGCGTGGTGGCTGGGGGGCAGCGTCCCAGGGGGAGCTGGCGCTCTCTAGGGAGCCCTGCAGCCTCTCCATGTCATCCAGCTCCAGGATGTGGAAGTCCTCCTCGTCGTCATCGTCGTCGTCATCGTCGTCCCCGCGGACCAACCTGTAGGACGGGGCCTTCACCTCTCGGAAGAGGTTGACCTGAAAGACAAGGCAGGAGGTGTGGAGAGGCTTGATGAATTGAAGGCCCTAGCAGCCAGGGTACAACGATTACTCAAAATCACAGCTTCTCTGTTTCATCTTCTCCCTCCAGAATCTCCCTCTCTCCTGCAGTGGCATTCAGAGCAATTAACCTGTTACAACAGGGTGGACCAAAACTGGAAGATGACTACTCCCTCGTTCCTCTCTCTCTCTCTCTCTCTGTATCTCTCTCTATGTCTGTCTTTCTCTCTGTTTTGATTTTTCTCTCCTCCTCCCGTGCCACTGGAGGTCTGTGTACCAGGAAATGGGATAGGCCCTAAAACCTTTCGGCTAATACCCTTGATTTGCCTGTGAGGTCTCTACTGCAGCGGGGACCCAGTAATGGGTTTGTGCGAGAGTCTGTTCCCTTTATGGTCCAGTAGTAAAGAGAAAACACACATCCATCACCCCTGAGAGACATGTTTGTAACTCTCCGCGGCGGGGGGCAAGGCGAGGGTAGCGGGAGGGGGGAGTGTGAGAGGGTAGATTTCAGAGATCCTGAAGCGGATGTAGCCATAAGAGATAAATCCCTCCTTCAGTGAACACTCGCAGCTTTGAATGTACAGGGCTGTGTGCTTTGTGGGCCCCTTGGGGAACGGCTTGCAAATGGCCTCCAGTATGGATCGGCAGCAAAGCTTTGTTTTTCACTTATATGAACTGATCTCTCTCTCTCTCTCACTCTCTCCATCTCTCTCACCGGCCCCCTCACACACCGTTCTGTTGGGGCACATTAGGGCCTCCTCAGTCCAAGCGTATAATCCATATCGTGAATCACGTCGGTAAAAATGGCTGCTTGAGGATAAGTGAGAAGTGTATAAGTGGGAGGGAAAGGTTTAAGGGTTGGCGAGACGCCACCAACCCAACCCCCCAAACACACACACACACACAGACCTCCCACCCCCACCCAAAACACACACCTTACTCGCCCAGGCAGCAAACACCACCATACTGAGCAAATTTACACAAACTGCGCTGCCCATTTGCCATGCAGACAGAGTGGAGTGGTGGGGGGCTGTTATGGATGGACAGAGACAGACGCTCCAGCCCATCACACAGTCAGCAATCCAGCTCATTTAGAGCCACAATATGTCTCTCTTGGCAGCAGACGGGAGGCTGACATGGCGAGGTGGATGCTTGCCAGTGAACTTGCGTTGCCTCCATTCTTTCTCCTAGTGCTTCTGGCTGTGCTGTGCTCACACAGATCAGCGGAGAGAGAGAGAGAGAGAGAGAGAGAGAGAGAGAGAGAGAGAGAGAGAGAGAGAGAGAGAGAGAGAGAGTCTACTCAGGGGAGGACTACAGAGTTATCAGATGGATTGTGCTCTTTAAATGCCCTAATGAACAACCCATTATGAAACAGAAACAGAACCCCCAACACACACACACACACACACACACACACACACACACACACACACACACACACACACACACACACACACACACACGACATGGCCGCTATGAGAATTAAAACTCTGTTTTAATTGTTGTCCAAAAATTGTTTCCATAGATAAACCTGGGTCGGCAGCAACATTGTGTATAACAGCATTTGTAAGGCATGGGAAAGAAATATGACTAAGCACAAGACTTGACAAGACATTAGTCATCCTTTGTTAGACTGGCACCATGAGTAATGGCCAATCATTTTTTGCATGATACTTACACAATCTGAAGTCACGACTGCATTGTTATGAGTTTAATTACCCCACTTTCATTATTCCTCCTGGTATGCACACTTTTAGAAGAACTAACAACTCAAAAGAAGAACATTAGCAAAACCTAAACGCCCCTCTTCTATCCCAGAGTCCCCACAGTGCTCCTACTATAGCCTAAACCAAATCCCTTAATCCTGTTCACACACTCTGGTTCATTAGGTGATCAAAGCAGCTAATGTGATCAAGCAATCAAGTAGCATTCATATCTATCAATCTAATCACACTTCTCGGTGTCACCCTAATCTGAACGAGAGAGACAACCATCTTGGAAGGAGTTCTAACAATCTGATCTAATGCATTGCTTTGAAGTAAGTCTTCTGAAGTAATATCTGTGTACTGCGACAGTGGAGTACTCACAGGTTCAAGAAGACCAAACATTACTCCGGCTATTATCTGTTTAGATAAAACGGCCACTTACAGTACTTCACTGGAATCACCGCTATCACTTACTCACACAAACCCTTCCCCCCCACACAAAACACTAAGCAAGCGTATAAGATAAAGACAGTCAACTGTGAAACAAATGAAGATCAGCAATTAGACCGTCTCCGTATCAAGGCCCCAAAATCTACAAGTTTGGCTGCGGCTTTGAATCTCCCCTCCACGCCAAGCAAGGGATCAGTGTCACGAGCGTTTTCCCCTCCATTAATCTGATCATTCGTGGCGTTAAAGCTGGGCTTAATTTAAGGCTTTTTTCGCCATCTGTTCTTATCTGGTAAATAAGGGACAAATAGCAAAAAAAAAACCTCACAATACAAAAAAATGGAACAGGGTTTCAACAGGAGCCCCTGAGGCCAACTGCACATGCTGGGGGATTTACCAGGCTCTGCACTGTTGTCTTTGTAAATCACAGGAGCGGGTCAGTGTGTGTACATGTATGCAATAAAGACCGGGAGAAAACATGGACACCTCTATTTTCTCTCCACAGTGCTGTGGGCAGAGTTCAATGCAAATACGCACGCACACACGCGCCAGCAAACACATACAAACACATTCACACACACACACACACACACACACACACACACACACACACACACACACACACACACACACACACACACACACACACAGACAAAGACACACGTAGATAGAAAAAGTAAAAGAGAGAGAACTGCTGTATCCCATTACTGAACACTATGTACTGTACATCTTATATTTCAGAATCTACAACTGATATCTCCTATTATTTATCGTAACTTTAATAACACAGTTGTATTAAAGTATCATTGTGATCTAGGAATTATATTTCACAAGAAGGACTTACAGTTTGGAACGGTGTGGGCTTAGTCTTAAACTATTTAAAACATTTTGAGCTAAAATCTTCTATCAGAAAAACCTTGAAGCAGGCCCGTAAAGTAGAGACACTTACCAGGGATTGCGAGCAGAAAGATTTCAGCATCTCTGTATGGTTGAGCTGGTCTGATCTCGAGCTGTGGCTGTGTGTTGGGGAACGTGAGTGACCTCTGTTTGTGTACGAGTCCAAATGTCAGACTGACTGTCTGCGGCCCCTTTATGAGACGCAGCCCTCTACCTGCAGGAGACCTGGAAGGTGGACACACCCTCTCGACGTCACACCTTTTCTTCTCAGTCACCCACCGTCCTAAGCAACCTGTGTGGAATATTCCAGATTGAGGGTCAACGCTCATCAAAGGACTTTCTGAAGAGTTTTGCTGTCCCCTAGGGGGCAGCAGTCAGCGCTGATTTAGTACCCAGCTCCAAACTGAGACAAACCATATGATGGAGCCCTGCTACTGTGCCGCCTAACTAATCTGATTGGTGCAAGCCCGGGACTCGGGGTCATAGCCATGGCGACAGGTATTGATGCACTGAGCCGAACCTCTCCCACAATCCGCACAGCTAACCGCAGACAAATGGCCCCCCGCTGCTGTGTGGCGGCGTTCCAGGGCCCCGCTTTTGCCGGGGCAATGTACTCATGTTCCTGGCATAAATCTCTCCGCTGTGGCATCGGGCGGAGGGGGGGGAGAGGGACGGGGAAAAGGGGGGGGCGTAGGAAAAGTGCAGAAATACATCAGCTCTGTTCCTCTATGCAGCCGTCCGTCATGCGGCGGGTCATCAGGCTTTGCTAATACAGGGGGAGGCTGGGGGTTGGGGGGAGGGGGGGGGGGGCTGCCGGCGACTGACTGTCGGTATGAACGCAGCGCGATCTCTCTCTCTCTCTCCCCGGTCTCGCTCGCTCCCTGCTGCCCGGCAATGGAGGTGAGCTTAATGGACACAGCTGTCTGGCCGAGGTGACACATGGGTCTCGGGTGTGTGAGGTGGGGCGGGCAGGCGAGGGGGATCAAGCAAAAATGCCTGTCTCCTCAACACCCACCCGGGCCATTTGGTGTAATTTGGTGTCTGTTGTGCATGTTTGTGATTGGTGTGTGTGTGTGTGTGTGTGTGTGTGTGTGTACTTTAAAAGGGTATGTAATGGTGTGTGCGATTGCGTGTGTGAGTGATTGGACTGTTGGGGGTTTGTGTGGGTGCGCACAGGGCCGCAGTGGGCTTTGGGAGGTGGCTGCACACTCTGCTAGCCCTTTGTGCTCTATTAGGGCATGCTGCCACGTGTGCTGGTGTATCGATCGGGCAGATTTACAGGGACGTGTCAAGTTATGGAGGGGCAGAATGGAAGCCTCTCTTTTTCTGCCTGTCTCCTGGCCCAGGGTCATGTCTTTTAGTAGTCCCTTTGGTCAATCTTTGGTTCATGGAGAATCTTTTTTGATGTCTTCAGCAATACAGTGCAAAGCCTTTGCGGTAATGTAATGTGTGTGTGTGTGTGTGTGTGTGTGTGTGTGTGTGTGTGTGTGTGTGTGTGTATGTGTGTGTGTGTGTATGTGTGTGTGTGTGTGTGTCTGTGTGTGTCTGTGTGTGTTGGTGTGCCTGTGTGTGTGTGTGTGTGATTGCACAAAGCTAAGCTTAACCAACACAACTGATGGAATGGCTCCACTTCCCCATCTCTTGATTGGGCCTACGTGACAGGCCCCAGGACTGTACTTATCATATGGAGCTTTTACACTGCATGGTAACAGCTCAACTCGACTGGACTCTATACTCGATTTTGGTACCGGGTGTTCGTTTTCCACTGCAACAAAGTACCCCCATGAGCTAGCCGATTGCCACAGCAACGCTGAAGAAAACAACTGTAATGTCATTAACATCACCTTTTGGTACCGGCTTAGCTCGCTTGGAACCTCAACGGACGTGATACCAAAAATAGTACCAGGTACCAGTTTTTGCCAGTCGAGTCGAGCTGATGCCATGCAGTGGAAAAGCCCCTAATCCGTTACCATTGATCTGCAGCAGTTAGGTAACGTCACAAAAGGGCAAAGGTCAACGTCAAACACTTTTGACCTCATAAATGGGTTCATGTACCTTACTTATCACTTGCAAGTGTGTGTTAATAGCTTATTTGATCAGCCTTGATGCTGAATTCTTTGCTGCTTTTCTTTACAAACCACAGAACCACTCTGATGTGTCTGATGCGATGATTAGTTTTGGTATGAAGAACTGTCATTACTGAGACAAAACCATTAACCTTCTGTTTTGACTTAAGAATCTCATGAAATGTTCTCAAACACTTTTAGCTGCCTTATAGGAAGTGATTTCCTTTACGGAAAACAGTACTTCTATGATGCTCTGCAAGACCTTGATAATATAACCTCTATAGTGTTCCTATAGTACAATCTTATAGTACTTACACTATGTCCCAAAATACTATATACTATAAACACTACAAATAGAAAATGTATACTAAAATATTCCTACGTCTATAGTATTCCTATAACATTACTATAATATTTTGTCTCAAAATACTATACAATTCCTATCATTCTTTTTGGGGGATTAGAGTAGTGTGGTATAACATTTGAAGGCTTCTACTTGCTGTGTGGGGTGTTGGTCAGGTAGTAATCCATTCATACTACCGCACGTATCTGTGATAAGCTATAGGCTTTAGTAACAAAGATAATGTACTGGGACACCATCACACAATCAGCAAATTATCTGTTAACTGTCTGTTGACAAAGGAGATTTCACATTACAGATTTTGGATGGGGTTAATTTAAGGTCATATTGTAGCTTTAATTTGTTCTCAAGTCGTTGTTTGCACTTGTTAAGCCATCCACTGATGTTTGTTTATTTGTTGATTGTTGACTTATGACATCTACTATGGAGTGTGATTTTCTGCAAGCATCACTTCCCCCATTTGCGATCCTGCAGAAACAATAAAACATGAGAATGTGTGTTGAGAACACACATCTCAGCACCATGCTTAACTGTTTGGGTTGACACTTTTTCAGGGATAAGCAGCTGCAGGACAGAAACAAATAGGTTGCATGATCACACTCTACAATGCTCATCTGCATAATTATCTCACTTGCATTGTTGTTGATAGGATTAGAGAAGAGAGTCTTTTAAGACAGGTGCTCCAGCTTAAAATAGTCCAATTAAAGGTACTCTAAGTGATGTTAGAGTTCAAACAAAACACAGAGCTATAGCTTGCTACTGCCTCCCCCTCCCTCCCATGCAATTGGAACTCTCCTAAACGTGAATCTTGTTGGTGATTCGCCGGAAACAATTTGTTATGTTTTTATGGTCCAGGCTGGACCAGGTTGTTTTTGGAGCTGGGCTGTCTACAGAGACTGCATTCTTACAGTGTATTTAGGGCACAGGCAGCTAGCGGATGGTGATGTTTGCTATATGTGACAAAAAATGTTTTAGCTTAGAAACCGTGTGACATCCCTTAGAGCACCGTTAATGGTGCCATCATTGATTTGTCATAAACTTTTACCACATTTTTAGCCATACATTTGTTTTAAATGAAATAACAATGTACTTGTAGTATCTGCTACTTTATTCCGATGACATCATACAGACCATTTATCTTAGAATCTTGACTGTTGATTTTTCCTCATGTTGATATTCTATTCCCATGTTTGTCCCTATCTTCAAAACAAACAAACAAACAAACACACAGAAAACAGATGCACTATATCAGTTTGCTTTATTCCAAATTCTAATCGCATAAATGTATGTGGTCAAAATGAGAAAATATGCAGAACCACCATGTTTTCCAATAACAAGGAAATGAGACAAGTCTAGCGATGTAATAATTTATGAGACTGAAACATAACTTGAATATACTCACTGAATCTTCTAATTTGAAAATATACTTCATGTTTGCTGATGCTTCCTGGAAGTTCTTGGACGTGAAAAAGTTGTTAATTACAGCCCTTCTCACATAAAATTCTACCTAAAACATCTTCATTTACTTCAATAAAGAATCTGTGTAACCTCATGAATAGAGGAGGAACATAGTGGGTTTTGAGTTTTTCTACTATGCGATCAAAAAAACTTTGATCAATTCTTTCATGTCACACCTGCAGGTGTAGCATTCTGATGAAACTCTAAGAAGCTGCTATCATCACCACTATCCTGGGAGTTTGGGGGCAAGAACAAGGGGGGGGGGGGGGGGGAAACAACAACTAAAGGAATGATGAAAAGCTATACTCCGTGTCTGGAGAGAAGCAACACACGGGCAACAGTGAAAGGGTGTGTGCATATGTTCGACATCAGCATCTGCCAAAAAGGAAAACATCCAACAGCGGGGGGATGATTCTGAAGGAGATGAGGAGACCGCCGTGACGCTGTTTGGTGGAGCACCACAGATGTGCTTCATTACCCATGGAGATGGAGGGGTGGGATGGAGGGGTGGATGGTGGGGGGGGGGGCGACATGATGCGATGTCAACATATTTATGCCTCCCCGAGGCCCTCACACTTAAGCTGAACTTTTGCCAGGGTGAAAATTATGTGTTTATCGTTTTATTTGAAGAGGAAGGTGGATACATGGAAAAGGCATCATAATTCATGGTAGCATAATTGAATTTCATGTAGCAGGCAAGCAGTCCGCCAAAAGGATACCGGTAATATGGATTGAGGTGGAAATGTTTCTTCCTTCTAGGGAGGCTTTACAGAAGCTGACTGCAATAATCCAATGGGCCTGTTGGCTTCCATTTGTACTTGACGAAAGGTCAAACAGAAATGACAGAGTTGTTGGTCTTTTTCCAAGCCTTGGCTCCAGGGATGTAGACTGCCACACTTTGTGCAAGAGTCCTCTCCAGGTCTATGACTGACTACGCAGGATTTTGATAGGCCATACACTTCTATTCATATTCCTCTTCAACCAACCCATATACACTCAAAGGTACCTCGTATTGAAATAGAGCTCTCGATCTGTAAATAGCCTCATCACAGCATGTGGTTGTATGAAGAGGAAGCCATAACACCATCGTAATTTTCCACAGGAGATAAGATATGCAGCTTTAATTTCAATTTCTACGGTGGCATGGCGTCATAGATAAAGCTACTATGGCCCTAAGGTACATTCCTCCGTGGCAAAATCACAGGCTATACTGACGGAAGTTGCTTCCACTGACGGAAGTTGTTTTCAAGAGTTCAACGACTGATTAGTTTTTTTTCACCGATTAGGTATATAAATTTAGAGAGCCCATGATAATGCACGATAAAAAAAATAATGTTTTTACTGCTGAGAGTGCATTCCTACCTGGGACAGTAGTGAGATAAAAATCAAACCATCCTTATCTGAGTGTTTCCTCAACACTATCTGTCACTTTCCTCAAGGCCTCAAGAGCCAGCCAGTCAGCCAGCCAGCCACCACCAGAATCAGCTCCCATCTGGTGATAAGCCAATTGTTCGCACCACTTTATTAGACCTATGCCAGAGTGACCTCAAATTACAGTTCATTACGGGGGCCTGGAGAGGCCTTATTGGTAAAAAGAAGAGTTTGTTATTGTCCAGTCAGATGATTGTGTTTTATCTTCACAGAAAATCTGACAGGTAGCCAGACTGTGGGTATCAGAGGTCATCCAATAGGCTATACTAAGATCACCTTTTTACTTTTATGAGAGGACCTTGAAATGAATAGTGCAGACAAAACAGACTCAGTTAGAGGCTGATATAGTATTAATATTTTTCTCTTTTTTATCACCATGTGCAGTATATCCTTTTCAAACATCCTTTTAATAATGTATGGGAGAAGCATCCCTCATTCATCCTCACAAGGTTGGAAATCTTTTATGACGTTCAGTTGCTCCCATTACTCTGTGTCTGTAATATTCACCCCAGTTGTGAGGGTTTACAGGTAATTAGATATCATTGAACAGTTTTAGGGTCTGTGATGTGAGAGTAATTGGTTCTGACGACTGTGCTTGTTGTTGCAATGTTTGTGCAGGCGCAGAGGAAGAGACGGCTAATTAATGTTTGACAGAGGGTACGCAGTACGTGCTGTGCTCTATAGGTGGCAGTCATGTACTTTCTGGCTCGCGCTTGTGGGCAACTCCCGAGCAGCTACCAATCGGTGCATTCTGTGACAGCATGGTGCAGGGACTCAGTCAGATAGGGAATGGAGTGGAGAATGCAGTTAACAGTTGTAGATGGGGGTAGATTTCAGCTTTTTAAAAAAAGGCAAGAAGTGAAGGAAATGCACCCCAGCTCTGGAGCTCTGAGCCCGCATTGCATGCTCTCACTTTATTTATTTCCTCCCTCTGCTGCTTATATATGCAGACCTCCCCCCTTCTGCCTCTTCCCCACATTTCCCTCATCTTCTCTCTCTGTCTCCCATCTCACACGCAGACTGAAGTTGCTCATTCATGTAGAACCAGAAACAGATATTGGCTTGGAGATTGTTTCTTAAGCAAGCCTTGCCTTTCAAAGCGAAAACATCAAAGGAAACCTGGTAATTAAAGCACACACAGACCCTATCTGCCACACAGTGACACATGTTGCGGTTTGGTCCCGGAGCAAATGGTTAAGCAATAATTGGATGGAGCCATTACTGCTCAGTTTATCTAAGGTAAGCGCATTTTTACTCTGTGGACAACAGTGTGACGGCTTCAGTTGCACTAACCATTAACAACTGACTGATCTGCTTGAGCTAATCAATAATTGCAGTTCCTCTGAGGTTGAGTGACTTTGATACATTGGACACATTTATTAGGCCTACCACAGCACCGGAAGACTGAACAAGTTAGCAGGACTGGCAGCTTGAGTTGCTGCTGCAGTTAACCATCACCATTTTGGGAATTTTCATAATAATAAGCCCAGGCTACGCATCTACAAAGCAGATGACAGATTTAAACTAAGCCATCTTTCAAATGAGAAAAACTGCTCCCAGCACATTTTCATGCTTGCTCTTGGATGATGGCTTTGTATCCATCATTGTGAGTGGCACATGAGAGTGGAAATACACTCCATTATAGGCCATGGAATTCATTCATTGCAAGAGGTCCTTAATGACACCCCCTGGTGAAAAGTGAGAGATTTACAGAATTTCAAGCCATTGCTCATATATTTCAGTCATGTGGGTACCAATATGGAGTAATATGCTGCATCAGGGTAGATTTCATGTTCCATGAAACATGGCATGACAAAATAAAACACATACAACTGAAGGCACTAAGCCAGGGCTCCCAACCTTTTTTGGCAGGTGACTCTATTTTGATGTCACAATATGTTAGAGCCCACAATCATTCACATGAGAGAGCGAGTGCAACTCATTTCTGCTGTAACATCCGGATGAAAGCGACACTTTGATTTTCCCCAAATGTCCTTGTGCGCATGGTTGTTGTGCTGCTTTGTTTCGCACATTGGTCAAGCATAACCCCATCAATCAAACATGTAATGCACGCCATCTTTATTTTTTCGCAACTTGATCTAATGTAATGCACTGGTAAATTGTAAGATTCCCACCCCATTTGAATTCCCAGCGACCCACATGGGGTCCCGGTCCCTTAAGTTGGGAAACGATGCACTAAGCAATTAGTCCAAACTTATACTTCCATAATGTGGTACTAATCAAAGTCAAAGTCATGTCGTCCGTTTTTTCACCTATACTTAATTAAAAGCCAACAATCTATTTTCAAAAGCACCTTTTGTTTGCACTGTAATGACCAACAGCTTACTCCATGTGACTTAAGGGGGAAGTAATTAGTGATCATGGAGGGGAGTAGCCATGTGAAAAAAACGAAAGGGTTACTCAGTGGGTTAATTGCAATAAGTCCATGCGTCCTTTAAATCAGTAGAGTTTTCTTTCCTTTGTGTTCAGCACTTTCTTAATCGTTTTCTTTTACTTTTGCCAAATATCGTTTGCGCTTCACAAAAGGGTCAGTTAATTGAATGGTAATTAACAAAATGCTTGGCTCATAATGTTTTTCTGTAATCTGCATTAATTTCGCAATGTTTCGCCACACCAGAAGTTAGTTTGTTGGTGAAATATGGCTACATGGGGATAATATGATTGAACAGAAGGCAATAGTTCAAAAATATGTGCATTGAAGCAGAAAACTTACTGGAATAATTAAAATCCAAAATGTCTCATTGCTGTCTAAAGCTTATTCATGAGTGACTGTACTGTATTAATACTGAGTGAATGTCAAATATAATAGTTTACAAAACAGCCACCCTCCGACAGCCTCTTTTCCTAATCATCAGGCATAGCTTTACAGATATTCATGAAGGTGGACAGACACAAGAGAGAATTACAAATGTGTTTTTTTTTTCATTTGTAAGTGATCCCAGTGGTTTAAGGAACATTTTACAGCATGTTACATAGTCCCCATACATTTTTACAGCCTTTGAATTAGCAGAAATTCCCACCTTTGTCAATTGCACAGAATCAAATCCCATTTTAATCTAAGCATAGAGGAGAACAGTGTTAAATGTTCCATCATCCATTTACAAATGTTAAAAACATTTGAAGAACAAATCAAGCCAATTCTGTTAAATCAGACTGAATGCAAGCCCCAAATCCCATTAAAGATGCATTGAAGAGTTTGTCAAAAATTAAACATGCTTAAAGAGATGATTGTATCTTAAGAGGGCACAGTAAAATAGTATATCCCAATGTTAGTGAGAATGTTATGCTTCTTATTTCCTGTATAAAGACATTGAAAGGCCTTGGCATAGCCTACCATTTATCATAAGCCACTCTTCTCAAAAGAAGGTGGCAATGATACTGTACGTGGTAACATTTTATCTGGAGGGTAGGCTGCTATTTGTAGCATATGTACTGACTAAGATGTTAAGGGTATAGGCCTAGCATGCATATATTTGAGGAGTCAATGAAATGCTGATTATTTCATGAATCATTTACCATGTTATGTTGACAATGTGTTTTCATGCATATACGGTTGCGTATTAAATAGTTATTCAGTACTTGCTTCATAAATGCTTCAAAAGTGTTTATATCTTTATAAATATCTTTATAAATGTCGAATGGACGTTGACTGTCAGGATGATTGTACTGTAGTATTATGACCAAATTGTTCAAATTGCTAGACTATGGAAGGCAGTTGGCCATGCTGGTGAAGTCAGTCACACTGGAGGGCCATGAGTGTAGAATTCCATTCACCATCATGATAAAGATCAAGCTCCATGAGCTAGACCTAGAATAATGATCCTCTTTTCATATCCCTCGTTATTATAACTCAGACTCACAGACCATTTGTGATTTCTTGTCCATGCAGGTACTGTAGTTGTTAGCCTACCTCACACCAGGGGCTCTAAAAGTTTTGATGACGAAGTACCAATTTAGGGAGCAAGCATATAACTAAGGGCTGCAGAGGAAAAATGCACACATCAAACAAAAATAATTAGAAAATCAATCATTTATTTATTAAACTAGAAAGACCTGAAATGCCAGAAGGCTTTCCGAAAAGCACAGGGGAACCTGCTGGGTTCACCATTCAATGGTATTAACTAGCAATGGTATTAACTCCAAATTGTATTAGGCCTACTCCGCTGGCAGTTTACATTAAAGATTAGGCAGCACACTGATTTGCACACTGATTTGCAAAATTCATCTGGGCTGTGCTGTGAGCATATAGGCCTAGAAGACTTGCATATAGCCTACAATGTCAACAAGATCCAACAACCAGCATTTCTCAATTCAACCAGCAAATCTTTGGTCCCTAAGTAGTCTGACCTCCTCATTGTGAATTCAACCTTGTTTTCTTGCAAATACAGCTAACATAGCTAACAGTTAACTGTTGTTGTTGGTAGCATAATTTGTAAAGCAAATGCTTTTTTTTTTTTTTTTTTTTTTTAATTATTATTTATTTTTAACGCGCTCCCCCTAGAGTCGCAGGGTATTCATATTTTACCTTCCATACTGTAGGCTAGGCCTACTACTTTTCACAGATTGAGCCCTTCCCCCCTGGACACCGGCATGCAGGCCTATTTGTTTGGGAGAGGACTAGCAGAAGACACTCACCAAAGAGCCAGGTAGGCCTAATGTTGAACGATTTTCACGAGATGTCATGTCACTGGGGCGCTGGCATAGGTGCGTTTGTTTACAGTACCATGACAAAAATGATTTCAAAGCTGTTATATCAAGTAAAAACTCGTATAGGATGCCTTTATCTTACCACCTTACACACCTAACCTGAGAATACATGGGGAAACATATTAGGTTCTTTAGCTACCGTAATTGTTATCTTATCGGTCTCTGCCCCATTTAGCTGTTCATCAGTTTAATTCTAGCTTCAGCTGCTAGGCTATTTGATAACCCTAATGTAGGCTACCGGCCGTGACAAACTTGAGTTCTTGGTGTCAGTAGGCTACTCTACAGCAAATCACACAGGCGCTAGTCACGGTTATTTGGAGAGTCCTGCACATTGTTGTCCATTCTGGGCTGCTGAAAGGTAGGTCCAGAAAGTAAAAGTAAAACACACATGATATCACTGATCTACCTGGTTGGCTGCTATAGAATGAACTGGTTTTCTAAATCGTTGGATAAAATACTTTACTTTACTTACTGAACAGATGTCGGCCTCTGCTTGGGACAGGTTGTAGCCTATGCATGCATCTATTGCAGTCTTAAGTCATAGGCATATCATAACACATCAACAGTTAAGAAGGGAAATAAATAATGCATGATAACTTTTAACCACTACCACAGACAAAACTATTCTAACATCGCGGTGCAGCACCGGATTGTTTTACTTGCTCCACGCTAGAGATATTGGCATAGCTGGTGCTATCAATTTACTTTTGACAAATCTTACCACTTTACCACTTAGAGATATTCATGAATTGACAATAATACAATGTATAATAAACAATTTATAAAGGCAAACTGCACACATAGTGGCAAAAGAAAATCCTTTTAGTAGGCTATTTTACTCTGCAACATGTAGGCTATTTATTGGCACTGACATTGCACTGTAATTCAAATGTTTTTTTGTCTCTTCATAACATCTTGGAGTAAAAGGCACATTTGGGACCTGTCTTTTTACCGGCTATAGTTCCTGCACGCCTTAGTGGAGAGTTGTTCATGTGAAATTATAGTATGAACGTGACAGGCAGCACCCTCGAGTTCACCCCTGAGCGTTTAGTCGACAAACAGCCCAGCCACTCCAGCCAACTCCATTTCCGCTGAGATATTTGTGTTTGTGAGGCCTGTGATCCCAGCATTGTTGTCAGAGACTCCATATTTGGCTGCGGCGTCTGATGAGGACATTGTGCAAAAAAAAAAAAATGCACGCATCACACACCTGCCACCCTTCAAAGGTGGCAACAAACTTTCTTTGTAAGTACCCCCAAGATTTTTATTTTTTTTACTTTTTGGTGAGCACGCAGCACATTTGTCACCGCCTGTCATGTATGTGTTTGGGGTGGGATAGGGAAGGGTGTGTGATTGCACTGATGTGGCTCGACGGCTGACAGGGACACGCGGCGGATGTCTGGGATGAAAGCGCAGGCTCGGTGACAGTGTGGCAGCCCGGGGTGGCGCAGTTGATTGCGTTAGCGTTTAATCCCTCTGGCTCCTCCCGACTTAACAGGCGTTTTGTTTCCGTACATTGCAGCTTGCTCCTGTCTCAGTCGTCACAGACCCCCAATATGAGAGACAATAACCGTGGAGTGGGAAAAAATGGAAGGAAAGCTAAAAAGACGCTCCCTTCCCCCCCTTAGTATACCAGCATTTTCAGAACCTGAATGTTGCTACACTTATGTCTTGGATAATGATCTCTGTGTGTGTGTGTGTGTGTGTGTGTGTGTGTGTGTGTGTGTGTGTGTGTGTGTGTGTGTGTGTGTGTGTGTGTGTGTGTGAGAGAGAGAGAGAGAGAGAAAGAGTAAAGATAAGAGGAATGTTGAATAGAATGATTGTAAATCTACGGGTTGCTGTTCTACCACAACCCACCTGTGTGCCTGTGAGTGAATGTATTCTTCCCTGTGTTCATATATTCACCTACTCATGATGCTTGAAAGGCACCATATGGGGCATCTTCTGTATTAGTGTTACAATCTAAATGGGAATCTACTGGAGCTGAAATTCTGATGTAGCCTAACTCACTGAACCACTCTCGCTCAGTAATGGGTCGTCTGCCGGCGACATGCCACGATTTTCCTGGGAGCGCTCAGACAGAAAAGGCATTGTTGCCAGGCAGCTCAACTGTCACATTCTCCATTTTCTCCATTCCTCTCTCTCTCTCTCTCTCTCTCTCCATCTCTCTCTCTCTCTTTACAGCTGAGATGTAAGGTTCATTTACGTATTCCCTCTCCATCCCATTTTTCAAATGCCACATTTGCACATGCACAGCACACTCTGGAACGTAAGAGTCTATTCGTCTGCAGTACCTGGGCAAAGGTGTCGTTTCTCCCGGACTGAGAAACTTGCCAGTAGAGGATACTTAAAGACACGGCGAGCACAAAAGGTGGCGGGGATGAATATAGCAGAAACTCTAAGGCCAATTCAAGAGTCAGGGCAAAGTGTAAACTTTTTAAACTCTGTTCTGTTAACTGATATCGTATTTTGCTTCACTGTTGCATAGGTCGTGCCCCTAAACTGGCCTTGTAGTCTAATAGTCTTGCACTGTATCTTAACAATATGCCGGTGTGGTGTGTGTTGTGGTTTGAATTGAATTGTATCAAACTGCCCGGCATCTCAATACAAGTGTACTGAAAGTGTTTACAAGAGGAAGGTTAAAGAGTTTGACCTACAAAAGAAGAAAATGTTTCCTCTATTTATGAATTCATTTTTTTCCCCCAGATATTGAATTTAGCATTTAGCTTCTGATTCAGGGCTTTATAGGCCTATGTGTTTTGAAGCATTTTAAATGGTTCCTCAGCCTCTAGCCTTTGTTGTTTCTCACCACTTATGCTTACATTGTCTGCTCTCTTGAGTACCTCACTGATTGTGGCGCTAATAAGCACAGCAGATAATTAGGTATATTCATTTTATTATTAATAACACAAATTTATCATGAAAGTAATTACATTTGTCCACAGTAGAGAATATAGTAACACCAGTACACTTAAGAAAACACAGCATTGGATGCACTGCTGCGTGAATGTCTGTTTCTTTGTCATCAACATCTCCACCTGTCTTCACATTCTCTGTTGTTCCTCCCTCCGAATCCTTCGTCTTCCTCCCTGGGAGTCAAATCTCTGAATGCTTTTATTAAGGCTAATAAAAAGAGGAAACGGCCTGTCTGTCGGAGCACTGTCACAGGCGAGGTGCCCCAGACTTCTCTTCCCATTATTATCCCTCTTCCTGTCTGTGGTTCAGGGTGGCCTCTGTGTGCTTGGGCCTTTTGTCTCCTCCTTCGATTCAAACTTTCCCCTCCACTGGGGGAGAGAGAGCGGAGGAAATAAAGAGAAGAGAAAATAAAGGCTCCTTTTGTTGGAGAGACGGTACGCACCGTGCTTGGAGAAAGAAAAAAAAAAGTCATATATTAAGAAAGTCCATTTTCAAAAGTGCTGCCACGCAAGAATTTGAATGGGGAAAAGATAAACCTTTAGCGGAGAGATAAAATTCATTAAAACCAAACCATTTCAAACTAGATAATACGTGGCCTTGCTTTCCTGTTTCTGGTTGTTGGGGGAAGGGGATGGAGAATGGACCGAGGGTAGAAAAGGAAAATATATATGCAGTTTTTTGGATGTTTAAAATATTCATGATGCATTTTCTATCAGCTGGTCTTGTGCATTTGCATTAGGCTTATTGTAAACAATGAGTGATGCACTCTGCACTCAGCAAAAGGTTGCCCCAGCCGTTCGATTTAGATGAAACTGGCATGCAATTCAAGAGATACATGTTTAGGAGCAGTATGCTTATGTGCATGGAAGCGCCCAATCAAATGTCATCGGGACATGACTGACTTTGTTATAGAAATAGAATATTGAGCATATGTCAATCACTGGAGAAGTTTAGACAGTTGGGAGTGGGATGCATACATATACATTTCTGTTTGAGTTTTCTGAAGATGTGCATATAATCTCTGATTCCTGGCCTCACAAATGACTGGAACAGTAGATTTAAAAGAAGCGTAGGATTTAAAAATATCATCACATGAACATTTCTTCGCTTTTGCCATTAACGAGAAACATAATTTATCAAATAATATAGCAAAATGACGGAAGATAGCAGGATGTAAACAGAGTAGAATATTTGTGTAAACCACCGCAAAATGATGGCCTAGAAAATATGAGGAAATTGTTTGCTTTAGAGTGCTGAGATTCAATGTGGAAAAATATTTCAGGTTTACAAAAAAGGTGTCATCACAAAAGGAAGCAATTGTGGTAGTTATCTTCGACATTCCTTCCCTGGCTATCAAAACATGTTCACAGTTTTTATACTGTATATGTCTTATTGCAGCCTTGTTTCTCCAATGGTGTCTTTGGTCTAAGGCTGACAAAAAATGGTAACATGAGGCCCACTGACTATTTTTTTTGTGCAGAACATCACAACAGAAAGTTTTGTGTGTGTAAGCGCTGCATGTTCTTGCAGCTCCAAGGAAGTATGAGTGGGTACTTGCATGTCTTCAGTAAGGTTGTTGCTTTTATATATATATATATATATATACACAAATATATATATATAATTCTGTAACATTCTCAAGCATAAAAACAAACAAACCAGTCATCAATGTTGTTTTTTATTCATCGAAGTTTACAAGTTGAATGTGAGCTTTTGAATCCATAATTCACAGTTTGCTTAAACGATGCTAATTAGTGAATCTAGGCTAAGGACAGTTAATGGTCTCTAGAAATGTTGACATAGAGCTATTAAGACCAAGCACTCTTGTATAAACCATGGATAATATCCACACATATTGAAAATTAGCATAACATCTGTGACTGTAATGGTTGCCTAAGTGCTTATGCTCATGTATCAGGTTATTTGCTTTGTTAAAGCTTTTCATTTTCAAGTGGACCATCACTTTTACAGTCGGCTGTGCAAATTTTTGGACAGATTAGTTGACGCCTCAGCCATGTTTGAAACTATTTAATTGCAGCAGCTCTCAGCGAATCGCTTCATTTAGAGAGAGACTGGCTAATTTAACGGGTCGAAGAATCCATTTTATGAAATGGTGCTGAGCGATAAAATTATGGGAAGGCATCATCTGACATGGAAAAAAAAATGGTTTTCGTGAGTCTGCTCAACATTTGGCGAGCGCTCTGGAATGAGGTGTGCTCACAAACACACATTTATGTCCAATTATTTGTTGTGATATTTAGCTGCGTTTACTTGCTCATCTGACTGCACCTGTGTAGAATTCAGTTTTCACATTTGCATCCTGAAAAGCTGCATCCTGTCATGGGACCTTTCCTTGCATAGAAATAAGTACAATCGCTTGCTTATTGTATTTTGGACATATATTTAACAGACTGAACCAACGTCTTGGTCCTTACTGACAAGAGTGGAGGCCTTCGTCCAAAAACTCTGCCAGAACCACATCAGTGCTGAAAACCTACAGGCCTTGTCGAGTTTTATCACTGACACAAGTGGAAGTGATTTCTCTTTCCTCCTCCAATCAGCTGCAGATCACCTGTCTGCACTGAAGAAGCATTAGCTTCATATTTCAAAGAGGACGGAATTTTTCTCATATTTTCTCGGGGTCGGAACTCATTTGCCTTCAAAGGAAACTATATGTTATTGCAAATGTAGGAACAGCTTATTGAGCTGAAGAGTGACAGCAGACTGAAGTGCCTTTCCTCTTGTGTCCCTCTGGGTTGCATTGATGCTTGAATACCTCCAGCTTTCTGATGTAGCCTTTCTCATTGACATACCTGTGTGAGTCAGGCTTTTAACAACTGACCACGCTTACGACTAAATACCACACAACAATGATATATTTTGTGAAGAGTATTCCTCTTTACCAAATATCTCTGGATCATGCAGATTCCTTAGTCCTCTCTTGAGCATCGTCCTCTTAATGTTCATCTGGTAACTGAGTGTTCTCCTAAAATTAAGTCTGTTGACATGCTCAGGGGAAACATTCTGATGGCTCTGTTTTTTCATGTGTGATGTTGTACAGCATGCCACAGCAAACAGATTACTGTGCTGCAAGCCAGTATAGATCAGCGTGAGACGAGCACTTCTCCCCCATACCTTCAGCGCCTTATGATGCCTTAAGAGCACACACCACCTACAGCAAACCTATTATGGAACACGTGAGTGAAAAATGTGATTATTTGAATGATTTGAAACTCATTAAATGTATGCTTTCTTTCTCTCTCTCTCTCTCTCTCTCTCTCTCTCTCTCTCTCTCTATATATATATATATATATATACAGTATACTCTCTCTCTCTCTCACTCACTCACTCACACACACACACACACACACACACACACACACACACACACACACACACACACACACATATTCATTATGAATGGCTTGTTTCTAGGAACAAGAGAATAAAAAACCACAGCAAAGATTGACTTCTTACAGTAGTAATTGCCATGTAGGTTTCAAGGATGAAGAGTACAGTTCAAAGTCAATACAACGTGCCATACAGTCATACTGTTCATCTAACAAAATATACAAAAGATGACACTAATGATTCATTTGTTAACAAATTATAACTTTTAAAGTTTCAAAGTCTTTTCTAAAACTGACTTGCCACTAATATATTATTTCAGTTTACATTCCTTTATTTGTTTCAAAGTCTTGCTGTTTAATGTTTAATTTGGGTGCATGTGACACTTAATCTTAAATCTTATTTCATAAAATATAACACCTGACTGAAGAAAAGTCACATACTACATTTCAAATGTTGCACCTTGCTATGAAACAAGACATGCAGAAATCAGCAGGTGTATTTTACATGCGGATCAACCCAACCTTTCCCTCTTCGTGTAATTGTTTGCAGCTTTCCATTAATCGGATGAAGCTGGATTGAGTTTAATTATCATTCTGCAGTTTGAACAGAAAACATTGTGCTTTTGCTTTCGCCATGCTTGAGCAGGCTGTTTTTCCAATGCCTGGCATACTCAACATGAATCAAAAATGTTATGTGCTATACGTGACGTGTTTGCCTATGAGTGCTGTGCCCGCAAATGCTATCTCAAAAATGCTATATCATGTGATTATGTTTGAAAGAGAGATAGAGTGTGCGTGCGTGCATGCTTGCTTGTGTGTGTGTGTGTGTGTGTGTGTGTGTGTGTGTGTGTGTGTGTGTGTGTGTGTGTGTGTGTGTGTGTGTGTGTGTGTGTTCATATGTGTGCGCACAGAGACGGGGGAACATTTCAAGGTAAACAAATCAAATATCCTGGAAATGAAAGTAAATGGAGACGAGGAGGCCTTGATGTTCTTCAGTACCTCAGTGGCACAGTCAGATTCATGGCCTGTCCACCCTCTCCCCTGCAGTGGAAAGACGCTAGATTAGCAGAGGCAGTCCGCAGCATTGGCAGTCCACTTACATGCTTTGGCTAAGACTCCGTTTGCACCTGCAGCACCCTCCACATTTACTGACAACACTGGTAATCATGAATAAATGTAAATTATAAATAATCTTTTGCCATTTTATCTTAACAATTATAATTAACAATTAAAATAATAAGGAAGCAATTTGAGGGGAAGCAAATTTGTTCTGAGAAAACAAATCCTCATAGAGAAATACAGATTATTTTACAGAAACACAACATCATTTCATTAGTTAGAAATCTAAAGTCACATAGAGGTCAAACACCTTACTCATTCTTCAACATTGGAAAGAAAAGGGAATACACAAGTCAAACAAATGGAACTGTTACAAACTTGCCTGGAAAAGGACCCATTTTTTAACCCCATCAGAAGTGACCTCCATACAGATTATTTAAAAGACGTACCAGGGAAAAGCCTTTCCCGTCATTTAATTCCAAATATCCAGACTTTCCAGACAGTCTGAAATTGTGTTCTATGATCAGATGAAAAGCAAATAAAGCTTTCTGCCAACAAATATTCAAGTTGGATTTGGTATACATGTCTGGGAACCTATACGTGTTATGGCATCATGAACTTCATGAAATACCTGGGCATTTTATATCAAAATCAAGATGCCCCTGCCAAGACATTAAAAGTGGGTCATGATCGGATCTTTCAACAGGTAAATTATTTAGACTGTATTTCCAGATCAATGTACAGAATGGTTTACTGAGCAATCAAGCTTCTGGTTATTTCAGTTCCCTGCGAGAACTCCACAGAAAACCCGGTAGAGTGAGCTTAAGAGGATAATGCTCAAGAGAGGACTAAGGAATCTGCATGATCCAGAGATATTTGGTAAAGAGGAATGCTCTTCACAAGATATATCATTGTTGTGGTATTTAGTCGTAAGCGTCGTCAGTTTTTAAAAGCCTGACTCACACAGGTATGTAAGCTGGAGGTATTGAAGCATCAATGCAACCCAGATGGACACAAGAGGAAAGACACTTCAGTCTGCTGTCACTCTTCAGCTCAATAAGCTGTTCCTACATTTACAATAACATATAGTTTCCTTTGAAGGCAAATGAGTTCCGTCCCCGAGAAAATGAACGGTAGTCCTCCTTGAAATATGAAGCTAATGCTTCTTCAGTGCAGACAGGTGATCTGCACCTGATTGGAGGAGGAAAGAGAAATCACTTCCACAAGGCCTGTAGTTTTTCAGCACTGATGTGGTTCTGGCAGAGTTTTTGGACGAAGGCCTCCACTCTTGTCAGTAAGGACCAAGACTTTGGTTCAGTCTGTTAAATATATGCCCAAAATACAATAAGCAAGCCTGCAAGCACAGAGAGTCATGGAGGTGTTTGGCAAGTTTTGATTTTCTTTCAATCAAAACAATTTCTCCTCTTCTCACAGCTCATACATATTTCTTTGCTGTAATTGCCTCGGGATGAATCATGCAATGAGTCCATCTTGCTATCGGAGCTACCTGCTGGATGTGTACCACTAAGCAGTAGTCGAGTTGTTAAAAAATGGCAGGGGGGATTGTGAATTTTAAAATGCATATCTGGGAATTAGTCTTGCGGGGGGTATGGGGGTCCTCCCCCAGAACATTTTTAATTTTTAAGATGCAATTTCCTGTGTTCTAGTCCATTTATAGCGTGACCTGCGGGACATTGGCAAATTCTAAATTTCTTCCAATTCATGTACATTTGAAGTGTCACTAACATTTTAGATCATGTCTACGTTGAGTTGCTAAAATTGATCCCAGTTCAGAGTAACATTATCACTTAAATATACTAAATATCTATCAGATCTGAATTAGTGAACCAGACATCAATTAAATAATGCATTCAACGATGACTTGTTATAATTACCAATCTAGCCAAGTTAAATGGAACCAACAAAAAAAGTTGAGACTTTTTGCTTTCACTCTGGAATTCTACCACCATACAGTAGAACAGAAACTTTAATTGCCACACAACAATGTTGATGGGATACTTTGTAGCTCAGTCTCAGTCTTACGTTCTCCCTTTAAAAATGCAAAACAAAAGCATATTCTTTGTGCCTAGGCTACCTGCACAGCGGAATAATAATTCTAAAGATGAACAGATGCTCAGACGTTTGTCTCTTCAGCCACCTCGTGACATTGTCTATTTGCAGAACCGCACTACAAAACTATTCTTTCGTGTGAGTGAGGATGCATTCATACATCACTCTCAATAAGATGACCTAAAAAGTTGGACAACATTGCGTTAGCTCGCCATGAGCCGCTACGGTAGCCTATCCTTTCCAATTACATTATGGCAAGTTTGTTCAGAAACAGCTGGAGTGAACACCTAGCTCTCGCTAGCGGTACCTTCTCTTTAGCAAGCAAGGGAGACTGGGCGTTTCAGGTTTGAGTATAAATGTACTCTTTCTAATTCATCAACTTTTTGTCCTCTTAATAAAGCCGACGTCCCTTAGATCACACTTTGCTTGTCGCTTGGCCATGATGCTGCTGAATGAAATCACCTGTTGTGCGCATAGACAGTAAAAGAAGGCTGCATGCTTCTATTCGCTGATTGCCGTGACAATAGGAGGAGCATGCCCCTCGTCCACAGTATTTTAGCCTCGATGTGCGCAATAGCTAAATGTTGAAAATGAAATAGTGGTGATATTTCCACATTCATTGAACAATTACAGGGGATGGGGAGAGGGATGGCCGTTTCAGAGGGGGGATGATTTTGACCATATAAATTCCAAAGGGGGATGCCATCCCCCCTCATCCCTCCTCAACTCGACTACTGCCACTAAGACCCGCTCATGTCCTGTGATTGATCCTGCTTCACTGATGTAAAATCATGGATGCAAGAAAACTTTCTCCAACTCAACTTCAATAAATCAGATTCTAATAATTGGTCCAAACTCCCTCACCCAACATGCCCAGACCTTTTTCCCTCATTGATGGCTCCAACATCACCCCCTCCACCCGCATCTGCAACCTTGGAACCATCTTCAATCCCACCCTCTCCTTTGTATCGCATGCCACCCACGTCACCACAACGGCCTTCTTTCACCTCGGTAACATTGCACACCTCTGCTCCTCTCTGTCCACCTCCGCTGCTGAAACACTCATCTATGCCTTCATCACCTCCAGACTGGACTACTGCAACAGCATTCTTTATGGCTTACCAAACCACTAGCAAACTCCAGTACGTCCAGAACTCAGCTGCCCACCATCTCAGCTCCACCTGCTGTCATGACCACATCACCCGTGTCCTCTACAACCTCCAGTGGCACCCAGTCAAACACAGGACCAACTTCAAAATACTTCTCCTCACATACAAAGCTCCTTGCCTCTCCAACCTTCTCATCCACCACACTCCTGTCTGCCGCCTCAGGCAGTTGATGCAAACACACTCAAGACCATCAGGACTAAGCTCCAGACCTGGGGCGACAGGGCCTTCTAAGCTGCTGCACCCTCCCTCTGAAATGCTCTCCCTGACCACATAAAAGTCAAGCACCTTACCATATACTTCAAACAGGCCCTCACCTCTTAAAACTTGATTTTTCCTGTTTTCAGAAAAAACAAGTTTCCAAGATCAGCTTGGAAAACAAATAAAAAATGTGCATGATTGAGTGATTAGAATTGCTTACTATGGTTGAGCAAGAGGGAAAGAACTCGGGCGAGTGTTTCTCTCTGTAGTGTTAGAGTTCACATGCAGACAGTGCTTATAGCACTTTGCTCGTGATTGCATTGTCATGCACTGCATTGCACTGCATTGACCTGCAAATGCCCTTTCATCAAATGTGTGTGTGTGTGTGTGTGTGTGTGTGTGTGTGTGTACGTGCGTGCGTATGCTTCCCTGACAATGAAAGTGAGAAGCAAAAGTCAGAGAGACTGGAGTGGAAGGATGGCTTGGAGTGGAAGGATGACCGACAATGATGAAGGGCCAGAGGACGATCTGCCCTGCACAGCAGTCAACCTCAGGAGAGTGAGGAGGAGCATCGGTAGGAGCCGGCAGGCCTGGCCATTGGCATGGAGAAGGGCAGCTGTGTGGAGGTAACTGGGGATGGCACGTGGTGGAGCGGGTGCAGGAGAAGGGCTCCTCTCCAAAAAACTACAAGAGTGATGAACTCAGATCTCTCCGATTTAAAACAGTTGAAAGAACAGAGGAAACCCCGTATTGGCCTCTGAATTAGAGTAGAAAAACCGTAGAAAGACAAAGGGGGGGAAAGAGATTTAAATAAGGGGGAGAGATCTGAAGACCCTAAAAAGACTTTAATGAACACTCCCTGCTTCATCACCTTTTCTCCCTACTAATCCTTAAATCCTCTCTAAAAAAACTTCTAGAGAGTCTGCTTGCTACAGAAGAACTGTAATTTTACTGGAGACTAGGTGGACTGACGCCACTGCAACCAAGTTTTTAAAGGAGTGGGATGGAGAGTTGTTTGTTTATTTATTTTAAATGTGGTGCTAATGGGGGATTTTAACATGCCTTGAGTGCTAAGTGGGCCTTTTATCTTATTTTATTTAATTGTACCTGGTTGTGCTCTGATTTGTATGAAAAAGTATTCTCTTTTTACGCTCGGAAGGGTTCACCCCCCAACCCCCACCCCCAGTTTGAGAAGCTGTAATAGGAGAATGCTAAGAGCTCTTTTATGGACAACACAGGGATGTCAATAATTGTGGCATGTGTTTTGTTAACATTCGTTATTAATGAGATTTTTTTTTTCTTCTCAAAATAAATTTGATTCCCTTCAGAAACATCCCAGGTCCAGAGAGTAAAAGTCCTGCCGCATATATTCTTTCTACCTGTGCACTTAACACAGGTGATATCACTAATTATCTGATCTACCTGGCTACAAATTATATGATTAGTTGGTTTACTAAATGGTTGGATCAAACACTTGGCAAGAACCCAGGATGTCCACCTCTGATTCCCTTCAAAGTGTATTACTCCATACTTAACAACAAAACATGATTTTTGTATATACTTCTAATGACTAATCTTTACCAGGGGTGCCAGTAAATACAGACGGTGCTATTACGTAACATCTTGCTGAAACATTTGTTCAGCTTGTCATTGTAGAGCGGACAGGTTGACCTACAAAATAGCAAGATCTTGATAGAGGGCATCTTCGATGTATGCCTGCCTGCATCTACCGTTTTAAAAAAGAAAAGGACTAGAAAATAATAATAAAAAATATATAAATATACACTCTAAAGCTTTAGGGGAAGCTCTGCAGAGAAATATGCAAGCATAACACGAGCGAAAACGAAAAGCGAAACCGGAGATGAAATCGCCAATCCTGCATAGTTTCTCTTTAAAGCCAAGTGATTTCATGAAGTGACCAAGGGACATCAAGAGTGCAGAGTGGCTATTCTCAACCTTTCGTTCTAACCTTATAGCGTTCTAACCTTAAAGCCTCCCTTGTATTACTCCAAGGGTCTCCAAGGGTCAAACTGGGGCAGTTGGGATCATGGCCTTGGTTCAGTAAGTCCAGTAGCAAAGATGGAATTACAGGAAACATAATGCTTTTTCTCCTGATAAGATTTGCCCCCATGGTTAAAGAAATATGAGGATGAAAAAGTAATGACTTTGATCAATGGGGAAGGGCAGGTCATATATATATATATATTATATATATACAGTGAGGAGAACATGTATTTGATACCATGCTAAAGTTGACTAAAAAGAGGAATATAAAATCATCATTTGACAATTGATCTTAATGTCTTAATTCAAAAATTGAGTAAAAATAAAACCGCTAACTACCCCAATTTTCTTTGTGAATGAAGAATGTTTCGTAAATAAATAAATGTTCTTCCTAAATGCTAGGGGGAAGGAAGTATTTGACCCCCAATGTAACCCTATGGGAATTTAACACATAGGGTTAACATTGGGGCAGGCAGATTTTTATTTTTTAAGGCCAGCTATTTCATGGATTCAGGTTATTATGCATCCTGATAAAGTTCCCTTGGCCGTTGGAATTAAAATAGCCCCACGTCATTACATACCTTTCACCATAGCGAGAGATTGGCATGGTGCTTTTTGCAGTAGGCCTATTAGCCTGTTTGATGCTCATTGAGCTCAATGCAAATCAAACAGGCTAATAGGCCTACTGGAAAAAGCACCATGCCAATCTCTAGCTATGGTCAAGGGTATGTGATGATGTGGGGCTATTTTAATTCCAAAGGCCAAGGGAAATTTATCGGGATGCATAATATCCTAGATCCATGAAATAGCTGGTCTTTAAAAATAAAAATCTGCCTGCCCCTATGTTAACCCTATGTGTTAAATTCCCATAGGGTTACATAGGGGGTCAAATACTTCCTTCCCCTAGCATTTAAGGAAAACATTTATCTATTTACGATACATTCTTCAATCACAAAGAAAATTGGTGTCCTTGGCGGTTTGATTTTTACTCATTTTTTAAATTAAGGCATTAAGATCAATTGTCAAATGATGATTTTATATTCCTGTTTTAGCATGGTATCAAATACATGTGCTCCTCACTGTATATTTTTAAAGGACTCTTTTCTCCTCTCCTGCGCTATTGCTTTTCTTGTCCTTTTCTTTTTTAAAACGGTAGATGCAGGCAGGCACACACACAACTATTTGATCAGCCCGATCACATCTTAGACTTCTCAATGGAGCCCTTCCAGACCAAATTTTGTGCTCTCAAATGTTGTGGTCGGTGTAAATTCAGTCTGGCTTCCAGGCCAGGTTGTTGTGGTGTACTGTAGATATTCACTTTTCACTGCCTTTAAAGTCCCATAAGCGGCTCCACACACCAGGTGAAAAAGCATTGTGCTTGCCAATGCCAGAGAGGCGGCGGTAGATCTGTGCTCCACACAGTCTGTCAACTGTTTATTTCACTTCAAATGTCAACTTAGATTCTTTTAAATATCACTTCCTGTGATGTGACATTTTTAATGGAGTTCTTTGAATGGATGAATACGGCAGACCTTGAGTGGCTGTGTGTGAGTGCTGTGCGACAGTGGCATTTATCTTACTGTGCCTCTGCTCATGAACTGTATGTGTGTGAGTGTGTGTGTGCATGCGTACGCGCATGTGTGTGTGTGTGTGTGTGTGTGTGTGTGTGTGTGTGTGTGTGTGTGTGTAAGGCTTTCCAGCCGCTTGGTTACATACTGGAAAGTTAACGAATTGCTGTCACCATAATCCATTTGCTTGCCATACACTGTGGATTGAGAGAATGCGCCTCATATGTCGTGGTATATGTAAACAAAAACCAAGAAGCGTGATACCAGTCTTACTGCATTTTAGAGAAAGGTAATTGCCAGTATTTTGAAGCCAAGAAATCAGTCAACAAGTCATCTTATGCAAAACGATGTGTTATATCTTATGTAGCATTTATCAGCATTTCGCTGGGAGTTTCACTTCAGTGTAGTGTCATCTCTACTACTTGTAAACTTATCTCAGTGTTGGAGATTTTTTGAATTTTGAGTTTACTGTTGTCTACATGGAAATGAGTCCTCGACAAACTGATACAAAATGAGCAATAAAACCGGCACAGTTGGACACACAGTGGACACACACCATGCAGTGGTGCTGAGAGGCATGTCTCTGTGTTCGGGAGAGGAGAGGAGAGGCTCATTAACGCCCACGGCTGGTTTCAGAATACTGCTCTCACCGAGCCACGCGGCCCTGGTGTATTTAAAGGCCACAGCCTCCATTTCAGAGACCAGAATTGCCCAACCCTCACCTCCACCTTCCACTCAACCCGTCATTCACCTCCCCACCACCTGACCGCGTGATTGGGCTCTTTCTCCTCCCTGTCTCTTACCCTTTCCCCCCTGTGTGACACTTACCAGTGGCCCCTTTGCTATAAGTCCTCCTTTCCGGTATTTTTCATGGGAAAAAAAGGCTGCATGGCCCTCGCAGCCCCCAGCTTGGCTTCACTCTCATCCCTCCCTGTCCTCTCCATGGCCACCGCGGCCTCCCACTGAGCTCCATCACTGGGGACTGATGAGCGCCGGGTGTCAGGGAGC